>NW_028190279.1:0-117969 GCF_048542155.1 Nylanderia fulva
TTTTGACATTTTTTTGACATCGTGAAATTGTAATTCTATTAACTGACGAAATCGCGATTTTAACAAGCCAAATGCATTTTCGATAAGCACTCTAGTTCCACAAAGCTTTTTGTTATATATTCTTTGTGATCGAATAAGATTTCCATAATCTTTATAAGGTGTTAAAAGATATTCCCTTATTGGGTAAGCACTATCGCCTAACAAGTGATACTTTCCATTTTGACATATACCACTAATATTTTTCGAATCAAGATGTAACTGTGGCATGTCAGGTTTTTAAGATATCTTAATTTGAATAATTCGAAAAAGGGCATTTATTACACGTTCAATAAGATATAACTTTTAATTGGGATTGATACAAATTTTTTCGACAGTTTAAACTAAAGCTTAAGGCTAGTTTATGTAACAAATATGAAAACGGGCGAGTCTAAAGAGTTTATAAAAAATTAACCGAACCTCAAAGATTTTATATATTGGTATAAGAAAAAAGTGCGAAAAGTAATATTTTCAAGGTTATGATTATTTTTTTTTATGAACTTTTTAGATTTGAACTTTTTATATTTAATACATAAACTACAAATACTTACTATCAATATATCAGCACGGGCCACATTTGCATCTTCTCCTATATACAAGGTGGACCATTTTAATCAATCCTTTATCCTTTATCATTGCGTGGATTGGTTAAATGGTTCACCCTGTATATCTTGATTGCTTGTATATTCTATGAATGATATAGCTATTATATTTTTATTTATTTTTGGAGTGGCGTCATAATAACCGTTTTATGGAAAATATGATGTCGTTAAAATAGCCGAAATATATAATGTATTATACATAACTTGGTACTGTCGCTGTACTAACCGATCTATACTTAATTGCTTATACATTTGTACCAGTGCATTTTATCATGAAATTATAAGTAATGTATACGTCAGGGAGTCAATGTACTCTTATGTATACCATAAAATGTTTGATTTTTTGATGTCGCCAAAATAGCCTATTGACATATATATATATATATATATACAATATATATATATATATGTAGTATCGGGACTCCTCCATAACGCGTAGTGGGTGATGCGGACTATATATATATATATATATATATATATATGTACGGTGTTTTTGGCTGAAGCAGATTTGATCACTCTGAAAGCGATTAGTCTATTTTCTCATTAACTTATGTTTGATTGAATCACTCTTTTATTAAGTATTGCTCTTAAATTAAGTATTTATTTATTGGTGGGCATATATTTATGATTAATTTACTATTAATAATAAAATAATTTTAAATAAATTAATAATTTATTACAGCTAATATATATTATTATTGATATTAATTTATTACTAATAAAATATAATAAGTTTATTACTAATAATTAAAATAATATATTTAATTAATAATAAATTTTGTATAATTATGGCTCCTGTGCACACAGGACGCGATAAAGCTTGCCGCGCGTCAAGAAGCGACGCGGCAGCTAATTAAATTTCTGCCGCACCAAAAGTTGAACTCGATCCAACTTTTATTGGCTACCGCGTCGCTTCTTTCCGCGTGGCAAGTTTTATCGCGTCCTGTGTGCAAGAGTCATAATTGTTTCTTAATATATTTTTTTATAAATAATTTTTAAAAAATAAACATGGGTTGAGTATGGATCGGATTTTAGTCTGTCATTTCACAACACGATTCAGACCGCACAAGGTACATCTTAGTATGTAAAGTCTACGCTTGAACTGTATAGGATGGATTTGTTATTACAGAATTTGTCATCTTAATTTCTTCTTATTTAATCATAGAGATGTAAGAATAGAGCGCGCGAGTCATATGCTAGCACGTAATGCAGGATTCACGCTGTGTCTGATATCCGATATATGACGTCTGATAGCCAATAAGAAAATTTGATTTTTAGAGTCTCCGCGAAATTAAATTTTCTTATTGGCTATCAGACGTCGTCGGATGTCGGATATCGGACGCAGTGTGAATCCTGCATACGAGGCAGCGAAAAAGGAATGAAAAGAGAGCGCTGCCATATATGTAGAATACTCTGTCAGTTTTTGTTCAGCGGCGCATGCGCCATACTCTAGCTTTATAGCCTGTTTCTACCAACGTCGATTAAATTAAACCTCCGGTTAAACTATGTCTTTGTCTCTTTTCAAATAAGTTTTTAAAAAGAGAGAAACATAATTTAACCAGATTTAATTTAATCGACGTTGGCAGAACGGGCCTATGGCGCATGCGCCGCTGAACAAGGACTGATAAAGAAAGTGTACTCTATATGGCAGCGCTCTCTCTATTCCGTTCTCGCTGTTTCAGCTCGCTCACGCGCTTTATTCTTATATCTCTATGTATTTAATGGAAAGTAAGAAACGTTTCCCGCGCACGCAAAGACTTGTTCCACAAATTTGCATCTTATTAACGTTTACGAAGTGCTTTATATGCTATTAAACATAGCCAGTACGTGATATATATTTTAATAATGTGTGTCCAAATCTTAGATAGCGTAATAGTTTTGCAATTGTGTGTATTGCATTAATAAAGGTTATATTTGAAACTACTAATGATATATCGCTTTAGTGATAATTTAACATGTATGGCCTATATAAATATCAGAAGAAGTATTCTGTTTACATTCGTAATACACGAAGAAGGAAAAAATTAATAGTCTTGAATGGTAAGTATTTTATTATAAACATAAAATATTGTTTAAATTCTATAATTTTTTAAAATGTTTATGATTATAAAGATAAACATGTTGCTTTAAAGAAATTCTTTAATTTGTAATTATATTCTAACTTAATGTAGTAATTATATTCTATTTTATTAATTTATAAACACTACAACAAATTCGTTATGGAAACCTTAATAATTATTAAATAATAATTTATTAAAAATACTTCTGTACATTTAATATATGTTTTTGCGCTTACATTGGCTCATTTTAGTAAAGTTTGTACATCAAAGAGGTGTTATGTTCATAAAGAAATAATTAATGTATATAATATAATTAATTAATTGGTATAGATGGACGCATAAATATTTTAAAACTCAACTATATGAAAGCTATATTACTTTGCTATAGATTACAAAATTTTTAAAAATTACATAAAGTTCGACATTGCAAAATGTGCAGAAGCACATGCTGTACTTTATTGCGTTTTATAATGCCAAATTTTATGTTAAATCTCTTTTATAATTTCGATTTTTGATTCTACAATCTCTTAAACAAATTGACTTAACATAAAATTTTTATTTTTATGACATTATAATTATTGTTTATCTAACATTTTTCAATTTGTAAATTTTGATTCTTTTATGCACAATTATATATTTTTATTAATGTTTTTAAACATAATAGCTGAAATATTTTTCTCAATACAAACAAAACAAAATTAATAATATAGAAATTATTTTATATTACAGGTGTTTTACCATCTATGCTCGCATTGGTCCCCTTTTATATATATTTATATACTTTGGTCGTAAGCAAAGGAAAAGACCTTACCATCTACACGCTTACATTTGCGAACTTTTATTCTGCTGGTACGAAACAACAGTTATATTTTAAGGTAATTTCTTTACTATATGTATTATTAAATAAAACTAAATTATTTTGTAATAATATATATCCCAGTAAAAAATAATGAAACAGCAAAACAATTTCTGACTTAACAATGAAACTGTTACATATAGAAGGCACATGTTACATTTAATTATATTCTTGAGTGAAAAATTATAACATTGATATTATATGTCACTGTTAGATTGTGTTTACTGGTATATATATACACTAAACAAAATTAAAGTAAAAGAACACACAACACTTACAAAATGTTGCTCGATTCAAACACACTTAATTATAATAAAGTTTGTATTAACTTAATATTAATAGAAACTTATTTAGATTACGCCTTGTTTATACAACGCTTTACTTTTACTAACTTTTTTCTTGTTCTTTTTATAATATTTGTTATACTTTAGAATCTTATAACTTTTCTTGTTTTTTTTCACATTATTTTAATTAAAAAGAATGTATAAAAATGTTAAATTGTTTATATGTAAGTATAGTTTACATAAAACTATATATAAAGTTTAGTTTGACTACACGTTTTGTGTAAGTATTGAAGCTTATTCAGTCTTAAGTGCATCGTGCATTTTAATATTTTTGCCTACTTGCATGATTGTTACAATTATCGAAATATTTATACAAAAATATGAATTGCATGAAGTTCGGCATTGTAAAATGCAAGCGCGTACTTTACAATGACGATGAACCTTTATATGTAATCTTTTAAAATTTTGATTTTTATATTTTGTGATTTGTTTGCCGTGATAAATTGACTTTATAATATATTTTTATTTTTATGTAAATGTTTATTAATATTTCATGCGTATCTATATAACATTTTAATTTGTAAATTTTTGAAATACGCATGAAACTATTTTTTTTTGTTTGAGCCTACTATATTGTTGGTATTTTCTTATCGGACGGAATCAGATAGTTCACATTGTTTATTGGCCGGTTGTATCTTTCTTGTCTGCGTGCTTGTCTATGTGTTACTTATAAAATATATAAAAATTATTGTTCTAAGAAACTGATTTATTGATATAATAGACTCAACAACACCAGAAAATGCCAAAAAAGAGATTCCGTAAATTATCACGTAGTCAGAGATATCGTCGAATAAAACAGAATTCTGAAAATTTCGTTCCAGAAATGGTTAATAATTTTGATCAAGAAGCAAATGATTCTTCCAGAAATTTTAATCAGAATGCTGGCAATTCTTTACCTTTTCAAAACATTTCTAATCATGGATTCTATTTGTTTTTGACAATAACATTTGTGATAAGTTGTCTGAAAATGCGGTTACCAATGTAGCAATCGATCAATCAAATTTAGTACATAATTCTACTACATTTTCTACTTCTGAAAGAGAAACAGAAGATAAAAGAGAACATTTATTATCTAATCAAATTTCACTCCGTGAAAAATTAATCTTTTGGACTAATGAACATAAAATTGGACAAAAAAGTTTAACTTCTTTACTTAATATATTAAAAAGCGAAGGTCGTGATAATCTTCCTAACAATGGTAGGACGTTAATGAATACCCCTCGTTCTACAATACTTTACACAAGATCGGGCGGATATTATTATCATTATGGCTTGGAAAAAGGAATAATTGATCAATTAAATCAATTTAATATGTCAATTAGAAATAATGTTATCTACATTAATATTAATATCGATGGTCTTCCCATTTCCAAAAGTTCCAAAAGTCAGCTATGGCCTATCTTAGTTCAAATCTTTTCTGAAAATTCTAAACCTTTTTTTGTCGGCGCATATCATGGCTATAAGAAGCCAACTACATTTAATAGTTTTTTACAACACTTTGTCAGAGAATTGAAGCAATTAAGTACAATTGGTTTTACATATAAAAACAATGTATATCACGTTAAAATTAGAGCAATTATATGCGATAGTCCTGCACGATTATTTGTAACTTGTACAAAAGGCTATAATGGTTATTTTGGATGTAGTAAATGTATTGTAGAAGGAGATTATGTAAATCATCGAATGCTTTTTCTTGATCAAAATTGTTCTTTGCGAACAGATGAATCGTTCACTCTTCGAGAAAACCCAGAACATCATACTGGAATATCTTTTTGAAAAAATTCCGTTGCCAATGGTTACAATTTTTCCCCTTGATTATATGCATTTAGTATGTCTCGGTCAAATGAAAAAATTGCTTATTTTATGGTTAAGAGGATCTACTAGAATTAAGTGTCGATTATCCAGCGATCAAATAAAAAATTTAATTTCAGATATGCTTGTTTTAAAAACATATGTTTGTTCAGAATTTGTCAGAGTGCCAATTACTGTTGAGGAATTGGACAGGTGGAAAGCTACCGAATTTCGAATTTTTCTATTATATCTTGGTCCTATTTTGTTGTATAAATATTTTCCATCCAAATATTTAAAACATTTTACTTCATTTCACTGTGCAATTCGAATATTATGTCATCCCCAAGATTATTTAAAAAATAATCAATATGCAAAAGAACTTTTACTTTATTTTATTCAAAATTATGAAATTTTATATGGTAAAGATAACATGATTTATACGGTACATAATTTAATACACTTAAGTGATGATTCAAAGCAATTTGGGCTGTTGGATAGTTTAAGTACTTTTCCTTTTGAAAATTATTTGCATAGTTTAAAAAAATTGTTGCGAAAGTATGAAAAACCATTGCCACAAATACATCGTAGAATTATTGAAAAGAATACAGCGAATAAATATAAGCAAAATGAAAATATAATGAAATTTCCAATTTTTATTTCACAAAACAAAAAAGATGTTCCATTTGAATGTTCTCATTCTTATGAGTCATTGAAATTCCGTTATTTTAAATTATCATGTTCTTCACAAGCAAATCGTTATTGCTTTTTAAAAAATAATAAAGTTTTGATGATAAATTACATAGGACTACGAAATGGGAATCCTGTTATAATTGGTAAAGAATTTATAAATTATTCTTCTCTCGAATTTTATCCATGCAATTCGCAAAACATGAATGTATTTGTAGTAACTAACGATTTTACTGAACTAAAATGTTTTTCTGTGAACGAAATTATTAGAAAAGCTGTAGTGCTTCCATATGGAAGGGACCAATTTTGTGTTTTTCCGCTTCTTCATTCCGATTTATCAGGTATATAAATTAATGGCAACATAAGAATTTGTTCTTATAATTTGTTATACTATTGTAATTTAAAATTTTCTTTTTTTATATAGATGTTTTATGTAGCGATTGCTGATAACTGGTGCTCAGTTATGCCACAATCATGGATTATTGATATTAACGAGCAATTATGTGTGTGGCCATCACATGGTGTGAATGCGACAAAAACAATGAAAAAGTCGTTACCTCCCCAAGCTTTGTGGGAGAAAGTCCCGTACAAATATCTTTTAGGGCCATATAGTAAGAATAACAATATATAGATTAAATAATTTTTTAATAATTTATAATTATTTTCTATTGTGTTCTTCATCATTTTTGTAGATTTATTTGAAGAGGCAAAACAAAAAGAAAAAGAAGCAGAATTGGTGTCATCGGATGAAGCAAAAATTAATGATCTTCAAAATAAAGAAAATATTCTTCCTGTAAAAAGAACAAGGATACCTAAAATTTATGATAGTTTTACTGATAACACAGAATCGGCTGACACTGACTCCATTTCTGGTATATGTTACTTTGCATTTTAATTAAATTATTAGACTTTTTTTAATTCTTTATTCTTTTTAACTTTACGTTTTTAATTATACTAATTATACTATATTTTTTGTAGAAAAAAATGTAAGAGCATCCCGATAAGTTTGGAAAAAGATTTTAACGATAAATCGACATTAAAACAAAGTAAGCAATTTTTTCATACATTATTATTATACATGTATATTTTTTTTAAATTTAATATTTGGTAAATTTTTAATATTAGTAGAGAACATTGTTCCGAATCCTCCATCTAATTATAAAACTTCTCATTCAGATGTAGATATCAGAGAAAAAGGTAAATTCTTTTTATATATAATTATAAATAGAACTTTAATATGTACATATACATACACAATATATATATTTATACTATATCCACATTTATATAAGTATTCAAATATTTTGTATATATTTACATTTAAATATATTATGAACTTTTCTCACTGCTAAATTATATGTCGGAAAATATAATTTTATAGTAATATAAATGTTTTTATAATCTTTTTCTAGATACACTAGATACACATACACAATTTGAACAAGACCAAGAGGATCTACTAGAATTAAGTGTCGATTATCCAACGATCAAATAAAAAATTTAATTTCAGATATGCTTGTTTTAAAAACATATGTTTGTTCAGAATTTGTCAGAGTGCCAATTACTGTTGAGGAATTGGACAGGTAGAAAGCCACCGAATTTCGAATTTTTCTATTATATCTTGGTCCTATTTTGTTGTATAAATATTTCATAGTAATATAAATATTTTTATAATCTTTTTCTAGATACACTAGATACACATACACAATTTGAACAAGACCAAGAGGATCTACTAGAATTAAGTGTCGATTATCCAGCGATCAAATAAAAAATTTAATTTCAGATATGCTTGTTTTAAAAACATATGTTTCATCACCCTTTGATATAAACGAATCACAACCGCTGGAATACGGTGATTATTTATCACAGACCGAAGAAAGTTTTCAAGGTAAAAGTTATTTGCAATTAATATTTTGATTACTTACAAATTAATTAAAACGTATATTGCGTTAATATAGATGATATTCAGAAAGAAAAATATTCAAAGAAATATTCATCGAAACAGATTAAAAAAATCAAAACTTTTAATGTGGAAGAAAAGCAGTCTCCTGTCGTAAAGCACAGTATGTAACAAGGGTATTAATTTTATATTTCATGTATTTGTTTTTAATATTCTTTTTGTTTTTCAGTTGATTATAATCCGCCCGTACATATGTTAAAATAAAAAAAGGAACGACTCATGAATTTAGTCGTTATAGATTATTTATACAATTTGTACCATCAATTTACATATCAAATTTTTAACAAATATTTTTCTTTTGTTTTAAATAGAAAAAAGTTATTTTGCGCCACAAATGCAACAGTGCGAAAATAACGTTGCTACAGTATGCTACAGTATGCAACAGTATGCAAAATTGTTCAGAGACGATTATTATTAATGAAAAAGAAATAAGCACAAACAGAGGTCAGTATTTTGTATATAGCTTTCTTCATATTTAATTGTTTAACTGTTATTTTATTTTTTAACGTTATTTAATTGTTTTTTTAGGAAAAGATACGCAAGGATCTATAATGCGAACATTGGATACAGTCTTGGTGTTGGCGCCGTTTTGGAATACACCGGCGCTCTAGCGGCGCCATCTGTGCGCATCAAGTAGTAGTAATGGTAGATCACAAGGGGGTCTTAGATTTAATGGCGGCAATAGCAAGGAAGCCATACGTTCTTCTGTATTAATTTCTCCAAATAAATTATATTCAGTGCAATTCTATCAAGACAGACGTAGTTTTCTCGACCTACATACCACATCACAAGCCTCAGATCATCGGCGCAACATTGGTCCTTCGAGCTGTCGTAATAGTAGATGCACACCAAGAGTGTGGAATACTACAAGAGGAGTAGACATTGTGGAATCATCGAGATCAAGCATTTGATCATCGCAGCTAAGGAGAGCGGGTAACGAATTCATTTACATTGAGAAACGCACGGCTCTTTACTTTCTCGCGCTCAAGCGAGCTATTGCCGTCCTTCTCCAAGGACTACGCACGGTTCTCTCTCTCTCTCGCGCTCAAGCGAGCTATTGCCGTCCTTCTCCAACAGACTACGCACGGTTCTCTCTCTCGCGCTCAAGCGAGCTATTGCCGTCCTTCTCCAACGGACTACGCACGGTTCTCTCTCTCTCGCGCTCAAGCGAGCTATTGCCGTCCTTCTCCAACGGACTAAGCACGGTTCTCTCTCTCGCGCTCAAGCAAGCTATTGCCGTCCTTCTCCAACGGACTACGCACGGTTCTTCTCTCTTTCGCATTCAAGCGATCTACAGCCGTTCTTCGCCAACGGAATACGCACGATTCTCGCTCACCCAGGGACGCTACGGGCATCTTTTCAACGGATTCTGTAGTTCCTTTAGCATCCAGACGAACAATATTTTCAATGCATACACGAATGAAGGATTAGCCATTCAAGGACGACAGGAGTAATACAACGTGGGGATGCTCATCGAAAATAGAAGACTGCGTTTGTTTATAAGATAAGTAACATATCGTGATAAATATTGTAATTGATAATTATCGACGTAAGTTAACAATAACGTTCAAATCAATTATTAATAAGTTTAGGCATATTAATGATTATTGAGTCAATATGGAAGAACTAGCATTATTAGTGAGACAGCGCGGTAGAGTTCGAGCGAGACTCACGGCTTTTAAAACTTTTTTGGCAAAGCTTAACGACGATCCGGAAAAGATAGTCGAAATACGTAGTCGAATAGAAAAGGCTGAACAATTATGGATAGAATTTGATACAATTCAAAATAAAATTAAAGATATTGATGATTCTGATATACAAGAATCAGAAAGAATAACGTTTGAAGATTTATATCATAAATTATTGTCTAAAGCTCGCACAATATCGATGATTGAAGGCTCAACTTCTTCGGCTACTAATTTTAATATACAGCCTATCGCGCAAAACGATCCATTGACTGTTCGTCCAATGGTAAAATTGCCTAATATCGATATACCAAAATTTGATGGAAATTATGAGAGGTGGATACCTTTCAGGGATTTGTTCGAGTCACTTATCGCGTCGAATGTTGTATTGCCCAATGTGCAAAAATTACATTATTTAAGATCTGCATTGACAGGCGAAGCCGCCAAAGTGATAGACTCATTAGAAATTAGTAATGATAATTACGCAGTAGCATGGAATTTATTAAAGCAAAGATTTGAAAATAAGAGATTAATAATGCAATATCTTATTCAAAAGTTACTTGACATTCCAGCTATCACTAAAGAGTCACATGCAAATCTTAGAAAATTGATGGATAAATATTTCACAATATACACCAGAGAGAAAGATAAGAGCGGCCAGGCCGGCGTTTTGGCTGTTACCGTTTTTACGGGACTGCTTGAAGCGCCCCTCGCACCCGTTTTCAATATCGGAACTAACTGCACACCCATTTTCTGGCAAGGTCGATAAAGTTTGTATTTGGTGCGAGTCCGTGCTACGCCCATAATTTTCGTGTTAACACAGTATCACGTATTCATTCTGTATATGTGCAATCTTTTCTCTTTAAATATATATATACCCTAAAAGACCTTAAAAGACACTACAAGTCTCCTTATCCTGCACCATCAAAGTCCATTCTTTGGGGGTGTAGAACTACTAAAATATAAAAAATTTTGAATTGCACGTAATATAACCTGAAAGGCGGCATCGCAACGAGTAATTTGAGCCAAGGAAAAATAAAATCGGTCAAGCCGTTCTGGAGATACAAGCGGTCAAAAAGTGACGTTTTTCATGAAAAATGAAGTAACGTCGTCTTCTTCTTCTTCTTCTTCTTCTTCTCTGTCCGCTGACGTCATCAGGATTATATATATATATAAATCTCTTCTCACCTTTCACTCACACCTCCCTCAACTTCCACCCACCCCTTTTTCTCCCACATCACGCCCCCCGCCCCCACCCCTTTCCACTCCCGCCCCTTTTCGCCTCTTACACCCTCTTTCGTCCGCTAGGCAAACATCGGGCGAAGGAGTCATCACCGTGGGCGGAAGCGGTAAACACGCGGCGTCCGAGTTAAGAAGATTTGAAAGAGAGTGGAGGCGCGGGAGGAAGATGGGACCAGAGCGAGGGAGAGAAAAGAGGGGGAAGAAGGTAGGGAAGAAGATGAAAAAGAGGGGAGGAAGAGAGAAGAAGAGGAGGAAGAGGAAAAAGAGGAGGAAGAGGGAAACGAGGAGCAAAGAGGGGGAAAAACGAGAGGGGAGGGAAGAGTGAACAAGAGTGAAGGAGAGAGGAAACGAGGGAAGGAAAGCGAAAAGAGGGAAAAAGGGGAGGAGGAGGGAGAAAGCGTGATGAAAGAGCACACGGGGGGAGGACGAGGGAACAACAGAGGCGGAAGGAAAGAAAAAAGAGGGAGGAGGAGAGAAAAAGAGTGAAAAAGAGGGAGGCAGAGTGCAAAAGAGGTCACAGAGGGTACAGCGGGCGGGGCGGGAACCAGAGGTTAGGCTCGCACAAAAGAGGGAAGGAAAGAGAAACAGCTGAAAACAGGGGGAGAGAGTGAAACCCAGCTGGCAGGAAAGATATAAAGAGGGAGGGAAAGAGGGAAAGAACGGGCGGGAAAGGAGAGAAAGCGGTTGAGTCTTCTCACCCTCTTTCGCCCTCTCTCACCCTCTTTCGTTCTCTTTCACTCTCTTCTCTTTCATTCTCTCTCACTCTCTTTCACCCTCTTTCGTCCTCTTTCACCCTCTTTCGCCCACTTTCACCCAATTTCGTCCTCTTTCACCCTCTTTCTCGTCTTCTCTTACCCTCATTCGTCCTCCCTCACCCTATCTCCAAAAAATCATAAAAATGAAAAGGTCAAGCTATGTTCAAAAGAAGGTCCTCAAAAATTTAAACCTTTAAAAATTTAAACGATCTAATAATAAATTATCACGAAAAGTAACTGATATATTATTCAAGGTGCCAGTTCAAAGTGAACATACGTAAAGTGTATATTATCTAAATTTAGTAATAATATATTACCATGAAAAGTCACTGATATTTTATTTAAGGTGCAAGTTCACATTGAACATACATACATATAAGTAAAACTGATTACAATTTGATTCTAGAAAATAAGTGCGATATGTTATTCTTAGTGCACAAAATATAATAGTCGTTTATAGAGATTTGATTTGAAATTCATACTAGCCCGGCCCGTACAATGAAAAATAATTGCTTGTTGTGGCTTATCCAAACATACTTCGTCTTCCGAAGCGTACTTTTATGAAACTGCTTACGAGCAAAGGAAAAAGTTTGAGCAACCACTTATAATGAGACAATCCTCTCCTCACGGAGTAATAAATGTTTTGCCGTTAATAGATAACAATGGTAAAAAGTTCAAAATGTGGCATTGTGATGAGAACAAATGCCACATAAATGATACTTCCATGGAAAAGTTTGTAAAATTTTTGGAACTGTTTGAAGAAGGTACTTTGAAAAAGATAATGAATGTTAAATTCATAGCGCAGCTAAAAAATTGTTCCGTTTCACGTAGGAGTAGCAGATTAGGACATCTTCCGGAATGCTATACAAATCCGAATCTTTGCAAGTTATACATTGCAACGATAAACACTTTATCACCTCATTTTCCTTTTGTGAGGAATATTCGAAGAAATGTTTACAAATTGATCGACAATTATAATAAGTTTTGTCAACTGTTTTCATCTTTGAGATTCATCAATATGGATAAATTAGTTGAAATTTCCAATGATTTTAAGAATAAAGCAAGATTTTATCCAAAAAATGTAACTGATGTTTGTTTGGACGAGGAAAAAATTTTCTCGCAAAATTACGAAGCATTTGAAGTCATGAAAAAGCGATTGTTGGATTTACCACGTATCTCTTGCATTTCTTGCGAAAAATTATGCTTGAGAAGAGACGTTTCTAAGCTCGAGAAGCTGAGGAAAACAATAGACGGACCTTTTTGGAAAGATCTGATAGCAAACGTAATAGAACACAGTAATAATACTGAATTTGTTTGTAAGCTTTGTTTGGGTAAATTTTAAAAAGGCGTGTTGCCTTTTACTTGCATTTTGAATAATCTTGCGGTAAAACCATTACCAGATGTTTTGTCAGATTTCAGTGATTACGAAAAAATGTTAATCAAGAGAATGAGCAACTTTCAAGTCAAGTAGTGCAATTGATGGGCAATGTTTCGAACAAACATACCGCATAGACAAATGATCCGCAAAGTAAAAGGTAGAACATTTCATTTGCCTCTACCTTTACAAGAAACATTGGATAAGGTATGTCCTCCGGAAGATCCTATAAATTTGAATCACGAGTTGCACATTCTCGTTCGAGGTATACCCAAGAAATCTAAAGTGGTTTGGGAAAATTTGGTAGATATTAATAAAGTGTATAAGGCTTTACAATGGTTGAACGAAAATAATCCTCTATACTCGAAAATTCGTCTTCCGGCGTTATCTGATGATCTATTAAATGATAAGTTGCAGGAAACAGAATATCGGATTGTCGATGACGAAAGCGACAATGACGAAATAAATGAGGTGGTTGAGAAATTACCAGCATTGAATTTGTACAATGTACAGGAAAACAAAAATAATAATGATCAAATCGTTTTAAAACGTAGGGCTTTCCTCACACAAATCACTGATTCGGATATTAACGATCAGTATACAATATACCCAATACACGCGAAAAGAATCGATAACGAATCTGCATTGAAGCTTTATCAAATGATGAAAATTGAAGATTTTCCAATGGGTAATCGTTATGAATATCTGGATGTCATGTGTTTTCCTGATTTATATCCTGATGGTGTCAATGGACAACGAGAAGATAGAAACTTTGCATTGCCGGAATATTTATTTATTAGAACACGATTGATGTCGAAACATAGTAGATTCAGGTTGAATCTGCAGTATCTGTTTTTTCTTCTCAATGATGCTAACTACCGACAGTTGAAAAGTGGTATCTATTATACGATGATGGTTACTAACCCACGAGAGAGATACACTGCTGGTAGATACTTGAACGAATTGAAAGGTTACGAATTAGAATCGAATTTAATGAGTATTTTTGCAAAATTGAGTAATACGGATCAATTTTGGCGACAACCGTCCAATAATGTAAAATGCATGACTTTGCATTACGTCCAGCGACGTGGTTTTTGACTTTGAGTCCTAGTGAATGGAAATGGTCCGATTTGGGTGAATATTTACGAGATATGAATTCCGATAAAGAGAAGTTAGGCATCAGCGAACTCGCATATGATCCTGTAAGTACTTCTAGATTCATATTAAAATTCAAAGCCATGATTGATTTTATTTGTTCGTCCGATAATCCAATAGGAAAGGTTATTCATTACTTCTGGCGATTGGAATATCAAAGTAAAAATATTCAGCACATGCATTGTATGATTTGAATAAAAGATGCTCCAGTAATAGGAAAATCGCCGGATGAAGAAGTTGCTACGTTTATTCGAAAATACGTAACGTGTGAAATTCCAGATGAAAATGTTTCGCCAACGTTGTACGATACGGTAATAAGTGATCAGAATCATAAACATAACTCGTATTGCATGCGTACGAAAAAAACGGAAACTAATATATACAGAAAGTGTCGGTTCGACTTTCCTCGGCCGGTTACTGAGAATTTCGTTTTAAGAGACGTTATCACTTCGATAGTCGGTAAAAAAAATTTACGCAGTAAGAGCAAATTGTACGATCTTTCTCGCAAGGAATCGGAAAGGTTTATAAACAATTATAATCCGGCTATCAAATTCGCCTGGGAGGGAAATATGGACATACAATTTATTGGAGAAAAATCAGAGTTTTTAAACTCATATTTAACAAAATACACGACAAAGTCGGAAAAATGCAATACAGACTTTGAAGTGATAGATTCGAATAAGTCCTTGGCATCGAAACTGTGGAACGCAACCATATATTTTTCTTCGTCTTTCCGATTTTAACACGACATACATATTTCTGTCTGATAATTTTTTTCTTGATGATACTTTTTGAAATGTCATGAAGCCTAGGTCAAATTAGAAACTTATTGCACTCGTTTTAATGCAGCGCTTACAGCAGCTTTTATAAAGCGCCAGAGCAGCCGATATTTTATTTTGGCGCTTACGGCAACTTTTATACAGTACTAGAACAGTTGATGTTTTAATGTAGCGTTTACGGCAGCCTTTATACAGCGCCATTATTTAATCTGTTCTAAGAACAATATGTATGCCCCTTGTGCTCCTTTGGGCCATTTTTTCTTGAACACTTCCATATCATTAGAAAAATACCATTCCGATTTTGTGTCAGCTCTCAACATACACGTGTAGTGACCACGATTCATTTCTTCACCTTTGTGAAATATAGCGCTTATTACCTTGTACTTTTTTTTATTAATCGTGATATTACTCGTCGGCACGGCGGTAATCCGATTGTTGATAATTTTTTTAGAAGCACCGTTTACAAAAGTATATAAATTGAGCTGTATTACTACGACGGATAAAGTTGATTCGATTACGGTTTTCTTTTTCAACACGGTACCCTTACATTCGTTACAATTGCCGTTTATCGTTTCCCATTTAGAAAATTCTACATTAATCAAACTTTGTAGAGTGACACCTTTTGTCGAATGTATAGGTAATATTAACAAACTACTGCTTTCCAGCTTAGTTACATTGTAATTACATTTGACATTCGAGCAACATGTTACGTGCTTTAATTCGAGTTCTAATACATCATTGATGTCGGAATACGTCGACATTAGAGCCGTAAAAAATTCCGAAACAACTTGTTGTGTTTGTTCTTCGAAGCGTTTTCCGACAGATCTTCTAACCGCTTGAATGTTGCAATATTTACGTTCACCATACGCGCAGATGGCATCAGTCAATGCATTCGATGCTTTATTTTTCAGTATTTGTTGCCTAATACGTACGCAATGAAACGCACATTGTAATATTACATTAGCGTAACACGAAACAGCATCGTTATTGCAAAGACCATATATTTTCCACGTAACTATACTTTCTGGTTCCTCACAATCATAATTCTGCACATCATCAATGATATTAGGGATAGCCCATCGACGATTGTACATTTTTACAACCTTTTTCTCGGACGGATTGATTTTGAATATAGATCTCAGTCGATTATATTCTACAATGGCTCTCGAGTTTGCTTTAACTGATGCTGGATTGAAATTTATCAAATGTAGACCTTCCAATTTACTTAATCGTGACAAACCTACATAAGCTTGACCATCACTGAATACAGTCGTTTCTAAATCCATCATTGCATTGTTACATGTAATTCCTTGACTTTTGTGTATAGTTATTCCATAACTGAGAGACAATGGAAATTGTTTCCGATGTACCACTAATTTGTGGAATACTTCAAATTTAATATCTACTTTTGTTATTGCGATTTCTTTGTTATCCGAAATAACTATTTTGATGGAATCAATACGATTGCCGTCAGCAGAGCGATTAACTGCAACTACATTGCCTATCGTTCCATTGACAAGTCCCAAAGTTACGTCAATGTTTCGTCGAATCATCACTTTAGCGCCAATTTTAATCGCTATTACTCTTTCAATGCCAGCTGTTTCAGACACTTTATCATCTTTGTTCTTTGTCTTCCAAAATTTTATGCACCTTTTTTTTCATTGCTGGAGCACAGTCGACATCATCTTCTGCTATCAGTAGAATTTCATCGCTGTCGATTTTATCGAGCATTGCTGTGTTCAAAACCTTGCACAAATAACACGTGGGCAATAAACAAATTGTATCAATCGGTAATTGATTCATATAAGTGCAAAGTTCATTCAATTTTTCGTCGCAACTACTTTCTTTAAAATTGATTTTTCTAGACTGAAGAACGTTGATGTCAGAATCCGTTACTAAACCTATTCGTATTCTAGAAAGTATATCACGATATGTATTGTCGCATCTTTGTCGCATATTAATCAAAAGTTCGTCGTACTCGAACAATCTCCACAAATCACATCCACCCATGGTACCTAAATACTTCTGAATCTCTGATCGAGACATTTTAACAAACGAAAATTGTCCTTTTACAGGAGGAAGCTGCAACAAGTCCCCAAACAGGAGAATGTGTTTTCTGCCAAAGAAACCATCATCTGTATCTGTCGTATCAAAGATTTCACATAATCGTAAATTGATAAACATAAATGTCACATTTGAAATCATGGATACTTCATCGATTATGAATAATTCGACATTCTTTAATTTGTCTCTCAAAGTTTTCAAGACCATGTCTGACAATTGCGTATATTTTGGTGTAGATTCATGACTAACGGGTAGTTGAAACATTCTATGGATTGTCAAGCCATCGATATTGAATGCTGCGATACCCGTGGGAGCAGATATGGCAGTCGTTTTTTCCAAATTTATTCTGATCCAATGTTTAATCGTTTCAATTAGAAACCTTTCCCTGTACCACCCTCGCCACTTACGTACAGTCGCAGAATCTGATTCTTGTCTTGTAAAACTTGGCATACTCCATCAAAGACTCTTTTCTGGTCTTCGTTCAATTGCGACATCATTAGCGATAAATCAATCGGGTCGTCAATCTTACCAAAATCTTCCAGATCTTTCATCGCGTCGTCAGCTTCTATCGGATTACAATCCAGTTCATCGTCATCGGATTTGTCTCTGTCTGCTGTTTTCAGATCATTTTCGCGCTTCTCGATGGTTAATTCAGCAATGTTCTCAAAAGCTTTCTGTATTTCTTCGAGCCTTTCGTGATATTTCATTGCCTTCGTTAAAACAGACTCTGAATTCTTAAAGGCATCCGTGTAAGTCTCGAATGTACCTTTGAGTTCACTCAAATCTCTCCATGGTTTGAACAGAAGAAGCAGCGAGTAAAAGTATTTTTCGGGCTCAGTTTTTATATTAAATCGATAATGGTTAATTAAATAACCCTTTTTTCGTTTTTTTTATAATAAACCCGATGCCAGTTTGTAACACTTGACTTCGTCATTATTTGGCATCTGTTTCGTAATTCCCCAGAATCTGGCAAAATCGTACAAATTCAATGATTCTAATTCCTGAGGTCTATTTGGATAGTAATCATCGATGAGTGACGAACAGTAAATATTCGTAGAATTTTCATCGAGAGCTTTAATTTCATTAAAGGTTTTAATTTTTCTATATGTGATATAATAAAAGGCCAACTTAACGAGCTTATATGATATTAATTAAAAAATTTTTTTTATTAATTTACGTCATAATATACAAAAGATAAGATAAACGTTTCGACTGTACGACAGTCTTTTTCAATATCATGCTAATATGTCAAAAAATTAATTTAGTCATATCGACCTTATTATAAATACAACATTTATGAGATTATCATATGACGAACGCAGTACAAAATTCATGTTTGTTGGCTTGAGTTAGAGCGTCAAATTTATGTATGTCATGCTGTTATATTATGTAACGACACTGTAAACAAATTAATATATCCGCTCAAATATTACATTTTAGATTTTTAATAAATAGTATTAACTTACTTTTTTGTCACAAACATAACACTTTTTTTAAAAATTATTTCTTTTTACATAACTGATCACAATGTGTACTTTTTTAAAAAACAAATCGATATCTGTATCTCACAATGTCGGCGCGCTGTATATATACCCAATTTTTAAGATGACGTAGACAATTTTTTTAGAATATCAAAATAAGAACCGTCAAGACGCTCGGTGTCCTTTTTTAGGTTGATACTGTTGTTTTCTTCTTTAATATATATCATTTCTGATATCAACCTTTTATAATAATTCTTTTCATAATCTAGGATTTTTGTGTCGTTCCAATTGAAATTGTGTGTAAATTTTACAATATGATCAGAAACCACCGAATGCCTTGCAAAATCTAATCTAATATTATTTTTATGTTCATTTACTCTTGTACCTAATTGTCTTTTCGTCTGTCCTACATATGTAGCATCACAATTATTACACGATATCTTATATAATATATGACCCCCGAATTATTTTGGAGCTTATCCCTGTCATTTTGGAGCTTATCCCTGTCATTTAACTTTTCTATTTCTCACCTCATTAACATCGATCCATTTGACCATGGTATCATTATCCGTAACGTACAAGAGATTCCCTAATAGTGTATCCGCAGCTTCTAAAGCACCGTATTCTCTGTTATTAAATGAACGCATTGCAAAATTCCACAGTTTCGATGCCAAGGACTTATTCGAATCTATCACTTCAAAGTCTGTATTGCATTTTTCCGACTTTGTCGTGTATTTTGTTAAATATGAGTTTAAAAACTCTGATTTTTCTCCAATAAATTGTATGTCCATATTTCCCTCCCAGGCGAATTTGATAGCCGGATTATAATTGTTTATAAACCTTTCCGATTCCTTGCGAGAAAGATCGTACAATTTGCTCTTACTGCGTAAATTTTTTTTACCGACTATCGAAGTGATAACGTCTCTTAAAACGAAATTCTCAGTAACCGGCCGAGGAAAATCGAACCGACACTTTCTGTATATATTAGTTTCCGTTTTTTTCGTACGCATGCAATACGAGTTATGTTTATGATTCTGATCACTTATTACCGTATCGTACAACGTTGGCGAAACATTTTCATCTGGAATTTCACACGTTACGTATTTTCGAATAAACGTAGCAACTTCTTCATCCGGCGATTTTCCTATTACTGGAGCATCTTTTATTCAAATCATACAATGCATTTGCTGAATATTACTACTTTGATATTCCAATCGCCAAAAGTAATGAATAACCTTTCCTATTGAATTATCGGACGAACAAATAAAATCAATCATGGCTTTGAATTTTATGCACATGAATCTAGAAGTACTTACAGGATCGTATGCGACTAGTTCGCTGATGCCTAACTTCTCTTTATCGGGATTCATATCTCGTAAATATTCACCCAAATCGGACCATTTCATTCACTAGGACTCAAAGTCAAAAACCACGTCGCTGGACCGTAATGCAAAGTCATGCATTTTACATTATTGGACGGTTGTCGCCAAAATTGATCCGTATTTCTCAATTTTGCAAAAATACTCATTAAATTAAATTCGATTCTAATTCGTAACCTTTCAATTCGTTCAAGTATCTACCAGCAGTGTATCTCTCTCGTGGGTTAGTAACCATCATCGTATAATAGATACCACTTTTCAACTGTCGGTAGTTAGCATCATGGAGAAGAAAAAACAGATACTGCAGATTCAACCTGAATCTACTATGTTTCGACATCAATCGTGTTCTAATAAATAAATATTCCGGCAATGCAAAGTTTCTAACTTCTCGTTGTCCGTTGACACCATCAGGATATAAATCAGGAAAACACATGACATCCAGATATTCATAACGATTACCCATTGAAAAATCTTCAATTTTCATCATTTAATGAAGCTTCAATGCAGATTCGTTATCGATTCTTTTCGCGTGTATTGGGTATATTGTATACTGATCGTTAATATCCGAATCTTCAGTGATTTGTGTGAGGAAAGCCTTACGTTTTAAAACGATTTGATCATTATTATTTTTGTTTTCCTGTACATTGTACAAATTCAATGCTGGTAATTTCTCAACCACCTCATTTATTTCGTCATTGTCGCTTTCGTCATCGACAATCCGATATTCTGTTTCCTGCAACTTATCATTTAATAGATCATCTGATAACGCCGGAAGACGAATTTTCGAGTAATGAGGATTATTTTCGTTCAACCATTGTAAAGCCTTATACACTTTATTAATATCTACCAAATTTTCCCAAACCACTTTAGATTTCTTGGGTATACTTCGAACGAGAATGTGCAACTCGTGATTCAAATTTATAGGATCTTCCGGAGGACATACCTTATCCAATGTTTCTTGTAAAGGTAGAGGCAAATGAAATGTTCTACCTTTTACTTTGCGGATCATTTGTCTATGCGGTATGTTTGTTCGAAACATTGCCCATCAATTGCACTACTTGAAAGCTGCTCATTCCCTTGATTAACATTTTTTCGTAATCACTGAAATCTGACAAAACATCTGGTAATGGTTTTACCGCAAGATTATTCAAAATGCAAGTAGAAGGCAACACGCCTTTTTAAAATTTACCCAAACAAAGCTTACAAACAAATTCAGTATTATTACTGTGTTCTATTACGTTTGCTATCAGATCCTTCTAAAAAGGTCCGTCTATTGTTTTCCTCAGCTTCTCGAGCTTAGAAACGTCTCCTCTCAAGCATACTTTTTCGCAAGAGATGCAAGAGATACGTGGTAAATCCAACAATCGCTTTTTCATGACTTTAAATGCTTCGTAATTTTGCGAGAAAATTTTTTCCTCGTCCAAACAAACATCAGTTACATTTTTTGGATAAAATCTTGCTTTATTCTTAAAATCATTGGAAATTTCAACTAATTTATCCATATTGATGAATCTCAAAGATGAAAACAGTTGACAAAACTTATTATAATTGTCGATCAATTTGTAAACATTTCTTCGAATATTCCTCACGAAAGGAAAATGAGGTGATAAAGTGTTTATCGTTTCGTTGCAATGTATAACTTGCAAAGATTCGGATTTGTATAGCATTCCGGAAGATGTCCTAATCTGCTACTCCTACGTGAAACGGAACAATTTTTTAGCTGCGCTATGAATTTAACATTCATTATCTTTTTCAAAGTACCTTCTTCAAACAGTTCCAAAAATTTTACAAACTTTTCCATGGAAGTATTATTTATGTGGCATTTGTTCTCATCACAATGCCACATTTTGAACTTTTTACCATTGTTATCTATTAACGGCAAAACATTTATTACTCCGTGAGGAGAGGATTGTCTCATTATAAGTGGTTGCTCAAACTTTTTCCTTTGCTCGTAAGCAGTTTCATAAAAGTACGCTTCGGAAGACGAAGTATGTTTGGATAAGCCACAACGAGCAATTATTTTTCATTGTACGGGCTAGTATGAATTTCAAATCAAATCTCTATAAACGACTATTATATTTTGTGCACTAAGAATAACATATCGCACTTATTTTCTAGAATCAAATTGTAATCAGTTTTACTTATATGTATGTATGTTCAATGTGAACTTGCACCTTAAATAAAATATCAGTTACTTTTCATGGTAATATATTATTACTAAATTTAGATAATATACACTTTACGTATGTTCACTTTGAACTGGCACCTTGAATAATATATCAGTTACTTTTCGTGATAATTTATTATTAGATCGTTTAAATTTTTAAAGGTTTAAATTTTTGAGGACCTTCTTTTGAACATAGCTTGACCTTTTCATTTTTATGATTTTTTGGAGATAGGGTGAGAGAGGACAAATGAGGGTAAGAGAAGACGAGATAGGCGAAAGAGAGTGAAAGAGGACGAAATTGGGTGAAAGAGGGCGAAAGAGGGTGAAAGAGGACGAAAAAGAGTGAAAGAGGGTGAAAGAGAATGAAATAGAGTGAAAGAGGACTAAAGAGGTTGAGAGAGGGCGAAAGAGGGTGAGAAAGAATAAAAGAGGGAGAGAGGACGAAAGTGAGTGAAAGAGGATGAAAGAGGGTGAGAGGGAATGAAAGAGGGTGAAAGAAGACGAAACAGGGTGAAAGAGGGTGAGAGGGAATGAAAGAGAGTGAGAGAGAATGAAAGAGGGTGAAAGAGGGCGAAAGAGGGTGAAAGAGGGCGAAAGAGGGTGAAAGAGGGTGAAAGAGGGTGAGAGAGGACGAAAGAGGGTGAAAGAGGGTGAGAGAGGACGAAAGAGGGTGAAAGAGGACGAAAGAGGGTGAGAGGGAATGGAAGAGGGTGAAAGAAGACGAAACAGGGTGAAAGAGGGTGAGAGGGAATGAAAGAGGGTGAGAGAGAATGAAAGAGGGTGAAAGAGGACGAAAGAGGGTGAAAGAGGGCGAAAGAGGGTGAAAGAGGACGAAAGAGGGTGAAAGAAGACGAAAGAGGACGAAAGAGGGTGAAAGAGGGCGAAAGAGGGTGAAAGAGGACGAAAGAGGATGAAAGAGGGCGAAAGAGGGTGAAAGAGGTCGAAAGAGGGTGAGAGAGGACGAAAGAGGGTGAAAGATGCGAAAAAGGGGCGTGAGTGGGGCGGGGTTGGGGGCGGGGGGGCGGTATGTGGGAGGGAAAGGGGTGGGTGGAAGTTGAGGGAGGTGTGAGTGAAAGGTGAGAAGAGATTTATATATATATATAATCTTGATGACGTCAGCAGACAGAGAAGAAGAAGAAGAAGAAGAAGAAGACGACGTTACTTCATTTTGCATGAAAAACGTCACTTTTTGACCGCTTCTATCTCCAGAACGGCTTGACCGATTTTATTTTTTCTTGGCTCAAATTACTCGTGGCGATGCCGCCTTTCAGGTTATATTACGTGCAATTCAAAATTTTTTATATTTTAGTAGTTCTACACCCCCAAAGAATGGACTTTGATGGTGTAGGATAAGGAGACTTGTAGTATCTTTTAAGGTCTTTTAGGGTATATATATATATAAAGATGAAAAGATTGCACATATACAGAATGAATACGTGATACTGTGTTAACACGAAAATTATGGGCGTAGCACGGACTCGCACCAAATACAAACTTTATCGACCTTGCCAGAAAATGGGTGTGCAGTTAGTTCCGATATTGAAAACGGGTGCGAGGGGCGCTTCAAGCAGTCCCGTAAAAACGGTAACAGCCAAAACGTGCAATACAAAATTTTTTATATTTTAGTAGTTCTACACCCCCAAAAAATGGACTTTGATGGTGCAGGATAAGGAGACTTGTAGTGTCTTTTATGGTCTTTTAGGGTTTGAACATGGTCGGAGACACTACCGCGTCTCCTAATATATATGTATTTATATAATTTGTATAAAAACTAAAATATAATTATTAATATATATATACAATATATATATATGTGTAATAAAATATATAAATCTTATTTTAATTAAAATAAAAAGAACGTTTAATTGTTCGACCACCTGGATTTTGGAATATAATTTTTAATATTTATTATATTATATTTAATATTTATCGCCGCTTCTATTAATATAAAGTGCAATGTCAACGTGCAATAATGTACAATTATTTAAAGTTTCCATGTTTAATGTATCATGCTGGTATAAAAGAACGTCAAGTAGCATGCGTAGTCGAGCGACTAAGATGACGAGCTGAAATCGTGGACATTTCAAGTTCAAACCCCCTTTTTTTTTTTTTTTTTGACTCTGGGAAACCTCATGGTACTATCCTACTCCGGGTAGAGACGGGGGTTATGTGGGATTCCCTGCCCCGTCTGGCCGGCCCGCACATCCGCCTGGCCGGTCCGCCGTAGCGGGCCGGAGAGTCGGGATCGGCGAGCCGGAGAGCCGGTACAGGACCTACCGCACTGAAACCCCAGAGGATGTCCGTCACGGGCGTTATACAGGGGACGGCCAGGATGCTGGTATCCCATGCCGACTGGCCGCCCCCCCGCCTTATCCCTCCTTGGGAGGTTGCCGCGGAAGGCGACACCCTCCCCCCGTCATTGTACGGGTTCTTCGCAGTTGCGGCGCAGAGCGACATCGACCCCACGCCGCGCCCTCTCAAAGAGTTTGAGGGGCGGAGCCATGGCTCGAGAACTCCCGCTCGAGCCATCGCCCTTCGCCCCCCCAGTGTCGCAACCCCCGGACCCCCAAGAAGGTGGTCCGGTTCGGCGGTTCACTGAAGGGCCCTCATCAGGAGGTTCCTCTCAGAAGGAGAGAAACCCCCTTCCGTGGACGGTGTTGCCCTCCCACCGATGCCTTATGGCTCCCTGTGAGAGGGTCCCACACGTCACGTCTTCGTCCTTGAGGGGCCCAGGCGCCCCCGGACGGGAGGGCAATGCCCGCCCGCCAGGGACACGTAGCCCCCCCTCATTCTTGGCCCACCCGGTTGCGGCCTCCCTCCGCCCCGTTAGGGGTCAGAGTTCGGAAGTCCACGCAAAGCGGACACCTAAGGCCGGACAGGCACCCCACCTCCTTGTGGCCAGAGAAGCCGCAGCGGTAGCAGCGGCTACCCCTGTCCACCGCCGAGGTGCACCGGCGCCATGTGTGCCCAACACACAGGCACCGGTAGCACCTCGGCGTCCCCATGACGTTGGCGGCGGTCACATCGCCACCAACTTTGCCCCCTCCCCTCTTACTGCCTCCTGAGGCAGTCTCCCCTTCCCCCCGGCTCCTTCTCCTCACTCTCTCTCCTCTCCTTCTCCCCAGCACCCTTGCCCATGTCCCCTCTGTCCCCGTCTTCCCCTTGTCCGTCATCGTCTCGTCCGTCCCCGTTTCCGTCTCCGTCTCTGAGTCCGTTCCCGTGCCGACCTCCATTCGGCACTCCTCCTCGGAAACCCTCCGGGCCGTCCGGGCCTCCCTCCTCTCCCGATCGGCCTTCATCCTAGCGAGGCGCTTCTCAATCAACTCCAGCCGGTCCGAGCCGGCAGCCAGTCTCGAGGACATGTCCTCGAGCCTGGTCACCAGCTCCCCCGGCAAAGGAGTCTCTCCGACAGGCGCCTCACTCACCCCCTCTGTCTGGGTTTCCTGGTCTTGGCTCCCCTCCGCAACCAGGGACCATTGCAGCGAACCTTGCCGCCTCCTTCCCGTACCGCACGCACCCGCGACGCGTGAACTCGGAGGCGATCCACGCGAGCTCCTGCGCCCAGAACATTGCGGACTTGGCGTAGGCATTCACCCACTCCATCGCCGAGTCTGTGTCCTCCTTCTGCAGGTCCTTACGGACAGACCCGATAAAGTCCTCCGTTTTTTCCTGCAAGCCCTCCCATCCCTGGACGGCCCTATGAAACAGCCCCGCAGTGGACATTTTGGCGCCCGCTTCATTCCACCACGGAGCCATCTCCTCTGCATAGTCGAGGCCCGGCAGCATAGGCGCCGGACTCTCGACCTCAGGAACCTGCGACTCCGTCTCCATCGGAGTCGCAGGCCTCCCTCCTCCTACTCCACGCCCGTCGTGTGATGACGACGGGGAGGGGGCCGGGACTATACCTCCCTCCCCGCCGGGTCCTGACACATCCGAGGTTGCTTGAACCTGTACGTCTTTTTTCCTCGGTTTCCTTCCCATAATATGTTTTGTTTTCGGGGTGAACTCCCCTAGGGCGGTGGGCCTAGGCCCTTTTGGCAGCCGCCCACTGCCATGAGGTGTACCTCCACAGGAGGTACCGACCACTCTTGGCACCCTTCGCAAGGCTATTCCCTTGCGAAGGGTGAGCCCCCCTACCACGACAAGGTGGTGGTCGACGGAGGGGAAGTTCAAACCCCTGCCTTTTTTAGATTTTTTTTTTCACTTTTTTCAAATAAGTTATTATGTGTAAAAATAATCAATATATCATTATTTAATAATTTTTTTTTTGTAATGGAACAAAATAAATTATTTTTTAATTCTGCAAGGAATTTAATTATTAATGCAAACGCCCACACACATAATTTAGATATTCAATTTTTTTTAGTTCAAATGTTTCTTGCAATCTGTATACGACAATCAGTCCACTCGCTGTGCCACAGATTGCATCGCATAATACGCTCATTGTCAGAGTTATAATACGATAGAGATCGCTTTACGCTGTTTTTCCTTGAAATAAATAAATTTTACGTGTTGTGTACGCGTGTTTAGTATATTTGTTTCTTTCATATTAATTTTAATTATAATTAGTTTTTTAATTAAGATTATTTTAGTGTTAGTTGTTTATTTGTTAGTGTCCTGTTTTCTTTAATTTCGAATTTTTTAATTTTCTTTTTTTTTTGGTGTTGGTGCTAATTATTATTTTTATTTTACAATGTCGAGTAAACACCGGTTTTACGATAAATGTGTGTATTTAAATTGCACAATTATTAGGACAAAAGATGGGAAACGTTTATTTCGATTTCCATTACAAACGGGTGCGAGACATAATTTATGGTTACGCAATAGTGGTGAGTTTATAAAATTGATTTACTTATTTATATCAATATATAATATATATTGATATAATATATGAAACAAATATATATATATATATTCTTTGTTTTTTTTTAATAAAATATGTCAGATATTATGTATGTTTACGTATGGATTACGTTGAAGTGTTTCTTTGCCGCGTTTTTCTGATCTCGCCGAACGGTTCGCGAATCCTGTGCGAATAAAAAACGATGCGCGTGTGTGTGTGCGTGCGATTGTGATGATCAGTTTCAGTACGTCTTCAACGCTTGACGAGAGAAGAGGTCCCGAACTGCTGTAAGTTTATAAAAACATATTTTTGTATAACACATTAGAACGATTTTATATTATTTTTTTGTCTAGAAAACGTTATATTAATAACCGTTATGAAAACGATCTCGACGACGGCGACGATGCCGGTGGCGACCACGACGACGACGACGGAGACAATGCCGGTGCCGACGGCGACCATGCCGGTGCCGACGACGACGACGACGACGGAGAGAATGCCGGTGCCGACGGCGACCATGCCGGTGCCGACGGTGACCATGTCGGTGCCGACAACAGCAATGCCGACAACAGCAATGCCGATGATGATGCCGATGTCGATGCCAACGGCGACGATGCCAATAACGATGCCGGTGCCGATGGCGACGATGCCGGCCATGCCGGTGCCGACAACGGCGATGCAGATGCCGATGCCGACAACGGCAATGCCGATGCCGATGCCGATGCCGATGCCGAGAACGATACCAATGCCGACGGTGATGCCGATGGCGACAATGCCGACGATGCCATTGACGATGACGGCGACGATGCCGACTGTATTTATTTCATTAACTGTAAGTAATTTTATTTTAAATTTGTATTAGCATAGTACTTTTTTATATAAATTGTTTCATTAATTGTATTATTTCTATGTCTATATATATACAGGGTGTTCAAAAAGTCCCGGACCGGTTGAATACTGAACTTGTAAAGTAGGCGTCGCACTGAAAAATGACCGTGATAAAAGTTGTAGGAATCCCTGGCTATCCGATGGTGACCTTGGCTGTGACCTTGACCTTGACCTTCAAGGTCATTTGAAGGTCAAGTCGATTTTTTAAAATGGAACCCTATATTTTTGACCCCGGAAACGAAAAGAGCGGAAAATTTTACGTTCAGATATGATTTCCGCTCTTTTCGTTTCCGGGGTCAAAAATATGGGTTCCATTTAAAAAAATCGACTTGACCTTCAAAAGACCTTGAAGGTCAAGGTCACAGCCAAGGTCACCATCGGATAGCCAGGGATTCCTACAACTTTTATCACGGTCATTTTTCATTGCGACGCCTACTTTACAAGTTCAGTATTCAACCGGTCCGGGACTTTTTGAACACCCTGTATGTGTGTGTGAGTGTGTGTGTGTGTGTGTGTATCGATAATATACATATCAATATATTCTTCATTTTGTATGTTTCAGCCGGAAGAATTACAACATTTTCTACTCTACATGCATGGTAGAGGAGGAGGAAGAGCAGGAAGATGGAGAGGAAGAGGCAGAGGAGGCAGAAGGGGCAGAGGCAGAGGCGGAATTAATATTTTTTTATAATTAGAAAAAAAATGTAATTTGTTTTCCATTTTTTTTATGTAATACAAGACTCATTATTTCTAAAAAAATATTTAATTTTTATATATGTATATGTTCAGAATCTGTAAACTTTAGATGTACAGAAATATAATAAAGTCGTATTGTAACTATACCTTTTATCTCAATTATTTGTAATGCCACTGTATATGTATATATATATCCCTAACATTAATAACAGGGTGAGTTTTTCTAATCTTAAGAGGCAAATATTTGGAAATCACGGGGTTATAGAAAAAAAGTTTAATTTTTTAATTCTACATATTATAATTTTATAATTATTTCTTCTTTTTTTATCATAATTAATTAGAAATATGAAATACATGATGTTTTTTCAGTCACTCACTCATCTACACACACACATAAAATGTTTTTCTTCTATTTCTGTTGCAGGAAATACTAGATTGGAAAAATGGTCTCCCGAGTCCCTTAAATGTGCAGGATTATGCGAGGACCATTTTAATGATGACTGCTTCACAAATAGTTCAAAAAGAAGATTGAAGCGGGATGCTGTACCAATCCATTTTGAAAGTGAGTACAATTATGCACAGCGAAAAAAAGCAGACAAATGGAAATAGATAGACTAGCTCAAGAAGTAGACATACAGCAAGGAGTTAAAGTAATCGAAGAAAACGCCACACCAGTTATTGCATCTACCAGTTGTACAATAAATTCAGATATCGTAATGATGAATGAGCAACCGGCAGAACAATCACTTAAAACATATAGACCATCAAATTTATGTTTTGATATTCCAGCGGAAGAGGAAAATATCATAGAATGGATACATCTAGAGCCGCCCAACTATGAAAGAATTATTATTGATAAACCTGATTTGCCAAAGAAAGAAAAAATCAATAAAACAAAAAATACGAATAATGAGAATTACATATTATAATTAATAATTTAAAACGTGAAAATGCTCGGTTGCAAAAACACATAAAAAGTTTAAAATATCGGCTACGTATGAGACGTATACCTAAAAAGCCAAAGGGAAATAAACAAAAAAAAAGGTAGTAAAAAAATTGATAAATGAACTAGAATTGCACCCTGTGGCAAAAGCTATGATAAATTTACAGTTACATACACCAAATGCAAAATATACAGAAGAAGAAAAAAATTTATCGAGGCAACTTTATTATTATTTACCCTCTGCATTTTGTCGCTTACAGAAAGCGGGTTGCAATTTTCCTGGACAGCGAACAATACGAAGATGGTTAGAAGAATATGACATAAAACCAGGATTCTGCAATTTTATATTTAATAAATTAAAAAAAAAATAACTCAATTACCAATGGAGGAAAGAGTGTGTGCTTTGAAATGGGATGAAATGTATATTAAATCGTATGAGGAATATTCATCTAAGTTAAATGAAATAGAAGGCCTTGTAGATCTCGGACCTCTAGGTAGAAAATCAGAGAGAGCTAAATGTGTGTTTGTGTTTTGTTTAGATAGTTTAAATGCACGGCACCCATGGCGTCAACCTATAGCATATTTTCTTCCAGGAAAATGTATGAAGGCGAATGAAATAATTATTTTATTAAAAAAATGTTTAGATAGATTATATAAAACAGGTGCTGATGTGCAACTTGTGACATGTGATCAAGGCACATGCAATCAAAGTGCTTATGCTCAACTCGGTGTTAATACATCAGAGCAATTTTTCATATATAAAGAAAAAAAATATTACGCTTCCTTTGATTTTCTGCATCTGGTAAAAAGATTGGCAAGTTTCCTGAGGACGCATAAAAACATCTATTGCGATGGAAATATAATTGCTTCCTACTCCGACTTTGAAACGACATGGTCCATCGACAATTCCACAAAAGGAGGTTCTAATTTATTGTCACACATAACAGAAGCGCACATTCGTCCAAATAGTTTCGAAGCTATGAATGTGAAAAGAGCATTTTAATTATTCAGTCATACTTTTGCAGCCGCGATAAGAACAGCTGGCCATGCAGGAGAATTAAATACAAATACATGGCAAACTACAGCCGATTTTGCAGAACGCATGAATGATATTATCGATGCTTGCAATTCATACAGTTTAAATGTTAAATTTGGCGGAAAACGACCATTATCCCCTAAAAATCCAGATATTGAGATTTTATTAACAAAATTTGTAGATTTGGTGTTTAAAATGGTCAAAATCACCAGAAAAAATAACTAAAGTACCTTGTTTCAACGGTTTTGTTATAACTATAAAAGCTATTCTTGCAACTTATAAAGCACTCTTAAGTAAAAATGAAGAATTTGAATTAGCAACAGGATTATGCAATCAAGACTCCGTGGAACATTTATTTTCCAAACTTCGACAACGCGGAGGATTTAATTTTAATCCGACTGCAAGAATGATACGACTTTCCATCAGGCACATACTTTCCACGGGATATATTCAAACGAGTGACAAAGGCAATGTACAATGCCCCGAAACAAAGACTCTGATTAATGATTCGAGTAAACTTACTAAGGCTATAGAAAATGTTATGGAAATCAGCAGTACAACTCTAGAATATGATGTTGATGAAAACGATAAGTTACTTGCAGAGGATGCAAATATAGTCGAAGAATATTTTGATTACAAAAATATCGAAAATGATGAACAACATAGCAGTTACGATGACAATGCAATAGCATTCTTCGCTGGATTTGTGGCACGTCGAAGTTTTCAAAAAAGTAATTGTGAAAAATGCCGCGATGTTATGATGAAAACGCCAATGGACAAGTTAACAGCAAATGAGAAATACATACAATTTAGAGAATATCCGAATGATGATAAAGACGCTCCGACAATTACAAAATTAGTACGCCCAACAAATTATTTTATAAACATAATGAGAATACAGTTATTAGTATTTAATAAAACATGGCAGCATTATTGGGCATCTACACAAATTCTGGATAAAATTGTTGCGGAGTGTATAGAAGAAACAAATAAAATGCATGCTACATGGTTTGATATTAATGATGTGTGTTATAATCATCGAGTGCAAACATTAAGATATATGATTCTTGTAAAAATATACTCTTGCACGAGATACAATAATCGTGCTGGAAAAAAAAAACTGGTGCACCTCTCAGAAAAGTTAAAAATTTTTCGAACAAATAAAACAATTGCGTAAAAATTATTCAATGGAAAAATTTAAGAAAGGATCATATATATATATATATATATATATATATATATATATAAACGTAAGCGTAAGCGCTTACGTTTAGTTCTCTACCATAGGCCTAAAAAAGAAAATGAAAGCAACAGAATTTAAAAAAGAAGAAAAAAGAGAAAGAAGATAAAAAAATAATAGGAAAAGGTAAAAAAGGTAAAAACTAAAAGGTAAACTAAAAGGTAAAAAAAATAAGACAAATCAAAGAAATTACATACGTACGTAGACACATTAATCCTTTCTTTTGTTATGTTTACTTGTATCATGATATTGCATTGCAACGCTCAAATGCATACAATATTAAATATTTGCAAATAATTTAACTTTTTAATAAACATTATTTTTGAATGATAAAAAATAAGTAGGAATTTTTCAATTTCGTAAAAGATCGCAATAACAGTTGAAACATTAGCCTAAATCACACACTGCCAGGTTCTATCACGGATATTAAATAAAAAAGGTTTAATATGCGATCATGCTAAGAAATTTATAAAATCATGAGCATTTTTATTATTAGCAATAATGTGATACAAGTGATGATAGTAATGAGATTTAAAGAACATTTTAACAATAAAAATATGATCATTGGCATATGATATTTTAGAGAGAATAAGGAAAAATTAATAAATACATATACATTTGCTACAACAATAATATATAACTCCAAAATTGTGATTCTTCAGGAGACGATTTAATATAATAATAGTACATGTAGCAACCTTTTTCCCTGTGCTCATAACTACAATATTTTTTTATATTTGAGTTGTCATTGCTGCCAGGGCTGACGAGAGGGGGGTGGTGACGGGGTGATTTCCCCCGGGCCCGGATTTTTTTAAAGGGCCCGAAATTTTTGAGAATTCGAATTTTCTAAATGCTCATTGTTTTCAAAACATAGTTTCTTGTATTTTTGTAAAAATTTTATTTAAATTAATATAGATTAAGAATAAATAAATTTATGTAACTAGATATATAAAAAAATAATTTTTCGAAAATGTTTTATAAAATCAAAGTACTACGTTATACAAGATCTAAAAATTATTTATATAATTTAAACAAACCAAAGAATGAATTGCAAGAATTAATAGAAGTAGATATAAGTTATAGGCACAGCAGCGGAATGAAATACCTGCAAAAGTTGGCTTTTTAAAGAATATTTTGCTATCTGGGCAGTTCTGTAGTTTCCGTATTTATAAGCAAGCGTCGAAAAATCGTGTTTAGATGAATTAGATGCGCTTTTATTTCTACGCGTCGCGTCGTGTTTTATCGCCACGTCGAAGATTTAGATGCGCTTTTGTTTATACGCGTCGCGTCGTGTTTTATTGCCACTGCGTTCGTCTCTTCATAGCATCTGTCCTGTCTGTGCTCTGTGCTTGTTCTCTCGAATCTTGACATGCAGGTAAGTAAATTTGCCTTTATTCATATTTTTGTTTTGGATCTTTTAATTCTCGTTCTTTTTTTGCAATGCTACTATTGTTAAAATTATTATTGTTGATTTTTAGGTAAATAAAATGTAGAAATGTCCTATTTCTATCATCACAAATCTGGTTCGCTAAAGCGAAAAGAACGCATAGATCGCGAACAGAGAAATTTAATTGCAGAAAGAGGACAGGCAACTCTTCCTGATTTTAATTTTCGCCTTAAGGAAAATTTAGATGTCAGCGCAAATCAAAGTCATGATTCAACTGAAAGGCGAGATAGTCAGTTGTTTCCGCGTACTTCTTCGTCCACGACAACTGAACCAGATTGTAACCAAGCTGAAACAATTGTTACTTTTGTTTTGTCTGATCTAGTGCAACTAGTGCAAGAAAATCTGTCTGTAGAAACTGATGTAAATTTTGTTGCAACGATTCAAAAGTCCACATCCACAGAACGCGAATCAGAAGAGCAACCAACATTTCAAATGCACTTGACTAGACATCTTCACGACTATGACATTGGTACTATAGAAACTGATTTTTTACTTCCACAACTAGTTGATGAAATGATTCGCAGAGGCCATGAAAAAATGCCTTCTGCTTTTCCTCGTGATCGGTTAAACGAACGGTTTCCCGTATCGCTGCTGTTCAAAAACTTGCCTAATGGTGAAAAGGTGGAACGCGATTGGTTGGTTTGGAGCCGCAGTAAAAGTGCTTTAATTTGTCTTCCGTGTCGGTTATTTAGTACAAACACAGTGAATCGTTCTTATCTTTGTTCTCCGGGCGGATATTCAAAAAATCTGGCGTGGAAAAAGTTATACGAAAGACTGCAGCCACATGAGAATAATAAAGATCACATTCAGTGTTATGTGAAGTGGCGTGGACTGGAAATGAGTATCCGAAATGAATCTTCAATTGACAAGATTAGATTAGATATATTTATTGCCGCCCCAATTGAGGATTACAAGGCGCTTTTTTCTCTTTTTAAAGGAGCGTTCCCAAACCTTTATTCCTTCCTTTACACTTTTTCCATAACCTAAACTTATACCTATAACTTAACCTAATTACATATTTTTGCCACGCCTCTTCTCTTTGCCGCCTTTTTCACCTTTTCTCGCATTTCTGCCCTACCTTTTTTTTTTTTTTTTTAAGTCAGGAAATTTGCCTAAATCAAACTTTGCGACCTGACCCTTGAGGGAGGGCCAGGAGGCTTCGTGGTGGATTCCCGCCCGTAGTATCCCGAGGGACTATCGGACGGGGTACCGACCTAAAACCTGACTATAGCCCCTGGTCGTTGACGGGAATTGTCCACCGCGGAACCGCGAATGCATTACTTCACGGTGGACACCCATGACCTGATCCTGTTAAGGATACATCCCCGGGCAACTAGGTTGCCCGTCCAATGCCCTCACCCAGAGAGGGCAAAAAGGAATGAGCCGGGCTATCAGCTCACTCCCGACCATCCCGAGGCCAACGTGCAAACGCGTGGGACATCTACAAAATGAGACGAGATGACCTACGCGTCCTGATAAGGAAGGCAAAGGCGAGAGCCTGGGAGGAACTACTCTCCTCCCTGGACGAGGACCCATGGGGGCGCCCATATAAAATAGTATTGAAAAAACTGAAAAGAGGGGGCGCCCCCACAACAGAGTCCTTGGACCCCCAATTTGTTGGCCAAATCGTCGACACCCTGTTCCCGCGGGAAGAGGGTCAAGCTGACCCGATTCCGGAGCGGGACTGGGTGTGGGACGAGGAGGCCATGGGGGTCACGGGAGGGGAGCTCCGTGATGCCATCAGGAAGATAAAACCCGGAAAAGCCCCGGGTCCTGATGGCATACACGGAAAGGTATGAGCTCTCGCCTACAGGGGTCTAGCCGAACCCATGCGGAGGATGTATAACGAATGCCTCCGCATGGGTCGTTTCCCACGAGAGTGGAAGGAGGCTAGGGTAGTCCTCCTTCCCAAAGAGGGCAAGCTGAGGGATGTTCCCTCGGCATATAGGCCAATTTGCTTGATAGACGAGGCGGGTAAAATCCTAGAAAGAATAATAGCGGACCGCCTTGTCTATCATTTGTCCCGGGAAGGACCAAATCTAAGCCAGGATCAGTATGGCTTCCGGGTCGGACGATTCACAATAGATGCAGTCTTGCGGGTTCGTTCGATCGCGGGGGCCAAAATGGAGGAAGGCGGGGTGTTGATGGCGGTATCGTTGGATATATTCAACGCTTTCAACACCCTGCCATGGCACTAGATGGGGGCGGCCCTAAATCATCACGGGGTCCCCCAATATCTGGTGTCGATCCTGGCGGATTATTTCCGGGACAGGCAATTGGCCTACACGGACAGAAATGCCGAGGAACAAAGGCGTCATATGACATGCGGGGTTCCGCAGGGGTCGGTACTCGGGCCCCTGCTGTGGAATCTCGCATATGACGCCGTTCTTCGGCAGGCCCTCCCCCCTGGCTGTCACACCGTGTGCTACGCGGATGACACGCTTGTGATGGCCGGGGGGAACTCGTGGGAAGAGGCGACCGCTCGAGCAGAACTCGCGGTGAACCGCGTCGTGCGTTTGGTTAGGCGGATGGGACTCAAAGTGGCGCCCCAAAAAACCGAGGCCATCTTTTTTCATAATGGCTCTCGCGGGGCGCCACCAAAAGCCCGCATCCGCGTGGAGGACACCCCAATAGAGGTGAGGGCCTGTTTGAAATACTTGGGCCTTTACCTCGACAACAAGTGGACCTTCCGGGAACACTTCCGCCGCATATCCCCCAAAGTAGAGAGGGCAGCGATGGCACTGCAACGCCTGCTGTCCAATCTCGGGGGACCGGGCGGGAGTGTGAAGAAGCTGTACGCTGGGACGGTACACGCCATGCTCCTGTACGGGGCCTCTGTATGGTTTGAACGCCTGGAGGCTGCCCGCAGCACAAAGAATGCTTTAAGGCAAGTGGAGAAGCGGGTAGCCAACAGGATATGCAGGGGCTACCGTACGGTGAGCTGGACGGCGACGAGGGTGCTCTCCGGAGTACCCCCCGTGGAGATGCTCGCCCGCATGTACGCGGAGGTATACACGCGCACGCGTGCGTACCAGCGGGCGGGCATCATCCTGACGGATAATCTCCGGCGTACAGTGAGGGTCGACTCCCGACGGGCGCTAATTCAAAACTGGAAGGAGGCCCTGGCAGATCCAACACTGCCGGGGCAGCGCACCGTCGGGGCCATACGGCCCTGTCTAGAAAGCTGGCTAGACAGGGCCAAGGGAGGGGTGCCCTTCCACATGACGCAGGTGCTCACCGGACATGGATGTTTCGGTGAGTACCTGCAAAGGATAGGGAAGGAAACGCACGACGCGGTGTCACCACTGCGGCCACAAGCGGGACACCGCCCAACACACACTCGCAGAGTGTGTGGCTTGGGCGGAAGAGAGAACGGAGTTTGTGGCCGCAGCGGGAGGAGATCTGTCATTGCCCTCACTTGTGGGGGCAATGACAGAAAACGAAGAAGTTTGGAAGGCGTTCTCCTCCTTCTGCAGCAAAGTCATGCTGCAGAAGGAGGAGGCGGAGAGAGAGAGGGAGAGAGCGGGAGAAGAGGAAGAGGAGGTAGGCGGGGACGTTCCTCCTCTTTCCCCGGCATCGGCGGGTCCGCCCGTTCGTGGTGTCGGGGATCGGGGGAGGGGGCGCTCTCCGCGGGAGAAGAAGAAGAAGAGGGGGAGGCCAACCGAACGGCGGGGGTGCGCCCCGCCCTCTGCCTCCCCCTCCCCCTCCTGCGCCAACGTCGGGTCCGCCCGGCGAAGGGCGGGGGAGGCCGAGGGGGATATGCCCTCAAGACGAGGAGGGGAGGGAGAGTCAACATGGGAGGAGGGGTCCCCCCCTCTCTTTCCGTACCGTCGGCGGGAACACCCGTTTGCGGCGCTGCGGATCGGGGAGGGGTCCCCCCCTCTCTTTCCGTACCGTCGGCGAAAACACCCGTTTGCGGCGCTGCGGATCGGGGAGGGGTCGACCCCAACATACCCGCGTCCGTTATAGACGCGGGGTGAGGTCCTCCGGGGGGGGACCCAAGACGTCTAAGTCCTGAGACCCCCCCCTAGAACCTCACGCGAAGCCGGGCGTGCGGGCGTGACTTCCCAATCTGGGGAAGTGCTCCCGCGCGCCTGGCAGGGTAAACCTCTTCGGCTGCGGCCGATTCCCAACTCCCAAGGAAGTGGAGGGAGTCGCAGCCGGGGGGGCCGAGGGGGGGCCACGTGTCCCCGCCGGGCGGGCTCCGCCTGTCCGGTCGGGGCGCCTGGGTCCCCCTCTGTGAGGACGTGACGTGCGGGGCCCTCTCACCGGGAGCCACGAGGCACCGGTGGGAGGGCAACGTCGTCCACGGAGGGGGTTTTTCTCCTTCTGAGAGAGACCCCCTGGTGAGGGCCTCCGGAGTGAATGCCGAATCCCCACTCCCCTTGGGAGGGGGAGGGAGCACCACTCTAGAGGCGGGGGGTGGCGGCTCGAGCGGGACACTCGAGCCGTGACCCCGCCCCCCAAACTATTTGGGAGGGCGCGACGTGGGGTTGATACCGCCCTGCGTCGCAACCGCGAAAGACCCCGCACGATGCATTCGCGGGGGGGAGAGTGTCGCCTTCCGCGACACTCTCTCAAGGAGGGATAAGGCGGGGGGGGGGTCGGCTAGTCGGCATGGGAAACCAGCATCCTGGCCTGTCCCCCATTAACGCCCGTGAAGGTATCCGCAGTGGGTTTAGTGAGGTAGGTCTTGGGCCCCCTGACCGATCCATTCGTGGATCGGCCAAGGGGAACAAGAAGTCCCACATAACCATCCGCTCTCTTCCCGGAGAGCGGTGGTATCCAAGAGGATTCCCACTGCGTCAAAAAAAAAAAAAAAAGGCCAACGTGCAATGGAATTGAAGCCCCCACTCCTCTTCTTGTCGGCCTGGTTGGCGAGGTGACCGCAGTTACCAAACTCCACATGAATTGACGTCACAGGACATCACAAACTCAACGTGTATATATACACAACCACAATAAAACCAACTAAGGGCCACAGGCCCAGCTCCTAAAGAGCCCATATTATGGCGCAAAGGCCATCCACAGATAAGGGCACTATTGCCGACCACAAATAAGAGGGTGGAAAGATGGACATCCACCCTAAATGTGTACAAATGCACAACTCAAACATTAAACATTAACTTGGCGGGAGCGAAAAAGTACGCGGAGCTGCTTCACGACAACCTCCCCGAAACCCCCGCAATCCACCGCTACCCACTAAACATAGAAACGGACTAAGGACAGAGGGCGTAACCGGGCCAAAGGTCCCCATTTTACTGGGGAGCAGTAAGGCCGCAGCCCTCATAACAACATTAGACGAAAATACTAATCCGACATTAACTCCGTTGGGGCACAGGAGAATGCAACGGACACACTCCTTGGCACACTCCGTCGCCCCTCCGCAATCCCCGACGGGCCCGCCACTGGACTGGGGACTCTCTCCTCAGTCCCCCCATCAGGACGCCCTGGAGTCTGCCTACGCTTGGAGGGGGCAGACTCCCTACCGCCAACTAATTTGCGAGGGGGCATGTGCCTCTTCGCACATGCGCTGGAACCTGCGCGATGATTCGCCGGCTTCCTGCTGATGCCACAAGAAAGACAATGAGATGGCGCTTCGCATCTAGCTGCCAAATGCCCCATTTTACCGCACCTAAAACAGCAATTGCTGCGATCAACTTCAGAGCCACACCTATTGGACGAATGTCCAAAGGCATGGCATCTGAAATACTGAATGGGTCGACGGGCCAACGGAGTAACCGTTAGCCTCGTCCACCCCACCTCAATGCTGCCCTGAGTCCCTACTTTGCGAGCAGCAACTGCCGGACACCGGACCCAAAGAGATCCAACTCTGGATTTAGGGGAGATACGGATCTCCCCCGCCTTCAGGTCAGCAACACTGCATCCTTCTGATGCAGCCACAGCTGCTAGGATTTCCGCTCTACCCATGTAGGGCAGTATCCCCCGCACTCGCATCTTTTTCATACGAGAGGGGCGGCCAATCCTTACGCCACTATCAGGCGGGAACAACTTACGAAGTTCGCTCGACAGGGCATCCGCCTTACAGTCAGAGTTCTCTCCAGGGATGGACACCAGGATGCTTCCCGTGACACCCCGGCGCAAACGGGTGCCAGCAATCCCAAGGTTGGTCAGGTCCACCTCCTTCATAGCCCTTGATAAGACCGATGCGTACGTTTCCTCCCGCCCTCTCCCCCTCAACCGTCAGCAAAACCACCGACTTAGAGGGGAGCCTGACGGGAGGACGGATCCGCTTCCCCCCCTGGGCAGAATTGCCCAAAGAAGCAGGAACATCCTTAGAGGAGGCACGTCTAGGCCCACGCCTACGACGTCGCCTCCCACCCTTCTTGGAGGACCCGGGGCCAGGGACATCCGCCGAAACCTCCGCAGAAGCGGAAGCGGCGGAGCCCCCAGCCACGGGACCAGGCCCTGGCACAGAAGCACCATCACCTGAGCTCGCTAAGGGCGCACTCATGGAAACCCCTCCAGTTGGAGGAGCCGCAGACCGCCCCGCAAGCAAGGACCTAACATTAGTCAAAACCGCTGACGCAATGTCGACCCTCAGTTCGGCAAACCTCTTATCCAGGATTGCCGAGAGATCCGCAACCGTCAAAGGATGCGATCCCGGCAGCACCTCTTCTCGTTCCGCCACGTTTGATATGGATTCCGGAGAAGACATCGCTCGCCTCCTTTTCTTTGGAGCCTTCTCTAAGACCTTATAGAAGGCCTCCTCCTCCAACTGCGGGAGAACAGCCCGAACAGCAGCCATCTTACCGGCCACTCTATCGCGCTCCCGCTCGAGAGCCGAGATCCTGTTCCTAAGCCCCAGATTTTCGCTCCGAAGAGCTTCAATCTGGGGGTCCGCCTCGAGCACAATACGTCCCTCCATCTCATGGAAAATGTTCCCTAGTCTCATTGAAGATATCCGGAGATCCCTGGCCACGATCGGATCGAGACCAGTAACCCCGGACACCTTCTCCACTTGGGAAGCGGATGTCTCAGCCAACCTGCGAAGCTCCTGGTTGGTAACGTTCTGCAGGCTGGCCCGAAAAACTTCATCCGACGGTATGTTTTCCACACCTACCGCAGACAGCTCCGGACCAAGATCTGGGTCCAAAACCCTGCGAATGTCTGCAAGTTGGAGCTCCCGCTTCACCGCTCTGTTGAGGCGCTCCTTAGCCTCGGCCAGCCCAGCGTAATCCCCGGTTTTTTTGGGGCGACCCCGCGTTTCAGTACGCGCTTTCGACTTACCTGAACCCCTGACTGGGTATTGTTTCCTCCCAGTCAGGAGCCTCTTATCATGTGGAGTCCACTCCACATCCATCACGTCCTCGGCAGAGGAAGGGGATGAGATGGAGAGGGCAGAGGGTCCCGCAGCCTGCTGGTCCTCGTCCCCACTGACACCACGCACTTTCTTCGGTAAGGGAAGAGGCTGAGAACAGACACTGTCCGCCTCATTCACCTCCCCGGTCAGCGAGCCCGATGAGCCATTGGGCACCACCGGCTCAAAAAACCGCACGCACACGTGACCAGCACAAAAGTCTGTCTTTCCCCGCGAGCACTCCCGAAAAAAGTCATCGACGTACCACGAAAGTACCCTGTACTCGACTATCCCGAGATGTCTCCGCACCTTACTCTCCAAGAGAACTCGGCGAGAAAACGCAGCAAGCTCCCTCGGATCAGTACTACGGTCGAGAGTGTCCCAGCGACGGATTAGGTCCCTCAACCGCTTGTACACAACGGCTTCCTCCTTCCTCGGCACTGTCGCTGTCTTGTCCGCAGCCCCAGCCGGCAAAACTGCGGACGACCTGTCGTACGATGACGACATGGAGGGAGCCAGGCCTACACCCCCCCCCCCCCGCCGGTTTCCGGTACCCGAACCCGGGACGTTCTCTTCTTTATTCGACTCCATCATCTGTAATAAAGAAAATGGTTTTTTCTGTCAGGGGTTTTCCTTCCCCTTAGGAGGTTGCCTTACTCAGCTAACGGGGCCTCCCCCCCGGGTGTTATCTTCGGTGTTTTCCTTCACCTAGTGCAGTGGACAAGTCCTTTTTAGGGTCTGCACACCCATCACTTCTCATTCATCTTTCGCACACACTCCAGCTCGGGTACCTCGGGATTGCGACACCCGTACACTGCAGGGATGAGTCCGCAGTGCCCCTGAGGGATTTCTGCTCTACCTTTTTTTTTTTTTTTTTTAAGTCAGGAAATTTGCCAACCAAACTTCGCGTCCTGACCCTTGAGGGAGGGCCAGGAGGCTTCGTGGCGGATTCCCGCCCGTAGTATCCCGAAGGACTATCGGACGGGGTACCAGCCTAAAACCTGACTATAGCCCCTGGTCGTTGACGGGTATTGTCTACCGCGGAACCGCTAACGCATTACTTCACGGTGGACACCCATGACCTGGTCCTGTTAAGGACACATCCCCGGGCAACTGGAAGAGTTGACCCGTCCAATGCCCTCACCCCGAGAGGGTAAAGAGGAGTGAGCCGGGCTATCAGCCCACTCCCGACCATCCCGTGGCCGACGTGCAATGGAATTGGAGCCCCCACTCCTCTTCCTGCCAACCAGGGTGGCGAGATGACCGCAGTCATCCACCCAACATGAATTGACGTCACAGGACATCATAAACTCGACGTGTACATATACACAACCACAATGAAAACCAACTAGGGGCCACAGGCCCAGCTCCTAAAGAGCCCACATTGAGGCACAAAGGCCATCCACAGTAGAGGCACTATGGCCGACGACGAATAGAGGGGGGTGGACAGATGGACGTCTACCTCACAAGTATACAAATACACAACACAGACATTTACTTGGCGAGAGCGAGGAGGCCACGGAAGCGCCTCTCGGCAACCTCCCCGGAACCCCCCGCAGCCCACCGCTACCTACTAAACATAAAAGCGGACTAAGGACAGAGGGCGTAACCGGGCCAAAGGTCCCCATTTTACTGGGGAGCAGTAAGGCCGCAGCCCTCATAGCAACATTAGACAACATACTAATCCGACATTAACTCCGTCGGGGCACAGGAGGACGCAACAGACGCACCCCTCGACACGCTCCGCCGCCCCCCCGCAATCCCCGACGGACCCGCCACTGGACTGGGGACCCTCACCTTAGTCCCCCCGTCAGGGCGCCCTAAAGTCTGCCTGCGCCCAGAGGGAACAGACTCCCTGCCACCAACCAATCTGCGAGGAGGCTCACACCTCCTTGCACATGCGCTTGAACCCGCACAATGATTCGCCGGCTTCCCGCTGATGCTGCAGGGCACACAGTGGCGGCGCTTCACATTTCGCTGCCGGATGCCCCTCCTTTCCGCACCTAAAGCAGCAGTTGCTGCGAACAACCTCAGAGCCACACCTATTGGACAAATGTCCAAAGGCATGGCATCTGAAACACTGTATGGGCCGACGAGCCAGCGGAGTAACCGTCAGCCTCGCCCAACCCATAACAATGCTGCCCTGCACCCCCAGTCTTCGCGCAGCCACAGTTGGACATCGGACCCAGAGAGTGCCAACCTTGGATTTAGGGAAAACACGGATCTCCCCCGCCTTCAAGTCAGCAACCCTACATCTACCTGACACCGCCAAAGAAGACAGAATCTCGTCCGTTCGCATGTAGGCCAAAATTCCTCGGACTCGTATTTCCTCCATACGAGAGAGGTGGCCAACCCTCACACCACTATCAGGCGGGAAGAGCCTGCGAAGCTTGCCAGACATAGCTTCCGCCTTGCAACCGGAATCCCGTCCAGGAATGGACACCAGGATGCTGCCCGTAACACCCCGACGCAAACGGGTGCCAGAAATCCCCAGACTGGGCAGGTCCACCTCTTTCATGGCCCTTGATAGGACCAAGGCGTACGTCTCCTCCCGCCCCTCCCCCTCAACTGTCAATGAGACCACCGACTTAGAGGGGAGCCTGGCGGGACGACGAGTCCGCTTTCACCCCTGGGCAGAGTTGTCCACTGGAGCAGCTCCATCTTTAGAGGAGGCTCGTCTAGGCCCACGCTTACGACGTCGCCTCCCGACCCTCTTGGAGGACCCGGGACCAGGGACATCCGCCGAAACTTCCGCAGAAGCGGAGGCGGCGGAGCCCCCGGCCACGGGACCAGACCCCGGCACACCAATGCCACCTCCTGTGCTCGCCAAGGGCGCACCCATGGAAATCTCTCCCGATGGAGAGGCCCCAGACCGCCCCCCGAGCAAGGGCCTCAAATTGGCCAGAACTGCCGACGTGATGTCGGCCCTCAGGCCGGCAAACCTCCTGTCGAGAATGGCCGAGAGGTCCGCAACCGTAAGAGGGTGCGACCCCGGCAGCACCTCCTCTCGCTCTGTCTCGTCCTTTGCGGATTCCGGAGAGGCTTCCGCACGCCGCCTCTTCTTCGGGGCCTTCTTCAAAATTCCGTAGAAGGCTGCATCCTCCAGCTGCGGCATGACAGCTCGGACGGCAGCCATCTCGCCAGCCACCCTGTCACGATCCCGCTCGAGAGCCGAAATTTTCTCCCTAAGCCCCAGATTTTCGCTCCGGAGAGCTTCAATCTGGAGGTCAGCCTCAAGGACAATACGCCCCTCCATCTCGTGAAAGATGCTCCCCAGTCTTATCAAAGAGATCCGTAGATCCCTGGCCACGATTGGATCGAAACCAGAAACCTCGGCCGCCTTCTCCACTTGGGAAGCAGACACCTCCACCAGCCTGCTGAGTTCCAGGTTGGTGACATTCCGCAGGCTAGCCCGGAAAGCCTCGCCTGACGGAATGTTCTCCAAACCTACCGCAGACAACTCAGGTCCAGGAGCCTGCGGATGTCCGCCAATTGGAGCTCTCGTTCAGTAGCCTGATTGAGACGCCTTGGCCTCAGCCAAATCAACATAGTCTCCGGTCTTTTTGGGACGACCCCGCGTTTCTTTTTTCGCTTTGGACGTACCTGGTTCTGCCCTCCTGGAGTACTGCTTCTGTCCGGTCAGCAGCCTCTTGTCTGAGGGCTGCCACTCCACGTCCTATCACGTCCTCAGCTAAAGAAAGAGACGAGATGGAGAGGACAGAGGGTCCAGCAGCCAGCTGGTCTCGTCTCCACTGGCCCCGCGCACTATCTCCGGTGACCGAAGATGCTGTGAGCAGTCGCTACCTGAACCCACTGGTGTACCCACCAAGGACCCTGATGCACATTTAGTGTTTGTCAGGTCCGTAGCGTCCACACACACGTGGGACACACAATACCGGGTCTGGCCGCGAGAACACCTGTTTAAAAACTCTCTGACATGCATCGCCAATCTGCGATACATGCCAAGAGGGCGAAAAACACACACTTCCTCGTCCCGAAGGACTCGGCAAAAACACAGCGCGAGTTCCTTCGGATCGACACTTGGATCGCGTTCCTCTCAGTAGGTCACTAAGTCAATCAACTCTAGTTCGACCTCGTCGATTGCACTTCTCGGCACTGCAAACAAATCCCTGAGCCCAGCCGGCAAACTCAGGGACGACCCGTCACTCGATGACGACGAGGGGAGAGCCAGGCCTACACCCCCCCCACGCCGGTTCCTAGTTACCGACCCTAGGACGATCTCTTCTTTTTTCTTTCCTACCATAGTGTTCTGAAAAAAGAAATTGGTTTTTTCTGTTAGGGGTTTTCCTTCCTCTTAGGAGGTTGCCTTACTCAGCTAACGGGGCCTCCCCCCCGGGTGTTATCTTCGGTGTTTTCCTTCACCTAGTGCAGTGGACAAGTCCTTTTTAAGGCTTGCACGCCCATCACGCCCCATTCATCCTTCGCACGCACTCCAGCTTGGGTACCTCGGGATTGCGACACCCGTACACTACGGGGATGAGTCCGTAGTGCCCCTGAAGGAATTTCTGCCTTACCTTTTTTTTTATAGTCAGGAAATTTGCCTAAACCAAACTTCGCCGTCCTGACCCCTGAGGGAGGGTCAGGAGGCTTCGTGGTGGATTCCCGCCACGTAATATTCCGAGGGACTATCGGGCGGGGGACCGACCTAAAACCTGACTGAAGCCTCTGGTCGTATGGGTATTGTCCACCGCGGAACCGCGTTAGCATTACTTCACGGTGGACACCCGACCGGCGTCCTGTAGGTAGGACACATCCCCCCGAGAGGACACTTACAGGCATCCTCCCGGAGAAGACAATACCCTTGCCCCGAAAGGGCATCGGAGGGAGCCGGGCTACTAGCTCCCCCCGGACTTCCCTAGGGTCGACGTGCAATGGGATCAGGGCCCCCACCCTTCTCCCTGCCGAACCCGGTTAGTGAGACGGCCGCAGCCGCCCACCCCACATTTAAGACGTCACGGGACGCCACCAACTACGTGGACAGACATTCACATCCACAGACAGAAAACCAAGTAAGGGCCACAGGCCCAGCCCTCTAGGGACCAACAACGAGGCACTATGGCCGACCACAATGAAGGTGGGAGGGTTGTTACTCCCAGCTATGAACGAAAGACAACAAGACTAAACAAACAACATGGACTTGGCGTGGGTGAAGAGGCCGCGGAGTCACCTTTCGGCAGCCTCCCCGACACTCAACACCCATCGCCACTACCTACTATACATATACTTGGCGGGACAGGGAGACCGCGAGGTCACCTTTCGGCATCCTCCCCGGAACCCCCCCGCACCCACCGCTACTCACTACGACAAGAGACACAACAACACTAGACATTAGGGGCAGAGCTGCAGCCCGGCACAGGGAACCCACCTCTCGATGACCCCCCCCCCCCCCGCCCCAGACTACAGTCTACCCCTATCCACTCGGGACTCTCAGGAGCCCGCGCACGCTCGGCAGCAGGAACGCCCACTGAGGCAGCCTCAATCTCCATAGGCCGTCCACCATCGGGACGGCCCGGAGCCCGGCGCCTACCATCCGCCTCAGAAGTTGGGAGCCCCGAGTGACGACACCCCCGAGCCCCCAAAGAATGCGCCGCCAACACCTCCCCGTCCGAACAGATCGGACAGCGAGGTGTGGCGTCACAAAACGCCGCACGATGCCCCGACACGCCGCACCGATAACAGCGGTCAGAACGGTCAACACCCCTCGAACAGCGATGACGCGTATTCCCCACCTCGAGGCAGCGATAGCACCGAAGGGGGGGCGCTAAGCAGCTCCACCTCCAACACAACCCATCCAACCTTGAGCCTCCCCGCGGAGACAGCCCTGCGCGCCGCTGCCACCGGGCAACGTACCCAAACGGTGCTCCAGGGGGAGCCCCGAGGAGTCCGAACCTTTCCAATCCGAACATCCCCGACCGAGCATCCCCCCAGAGACACCAGGGCATTCCCGAATCTCATCGCGAGAGGCGACTCCCTCCCCCATAATCCCACGGATCCGACCCAGAAGAGGGAGAAAGCGCAGCCGCCTTCTTACTTGTCTCCAACAGCTCATGAAGGGACCTGTTGTCCCTCTCGAGCTGTTCAATACGCCCCTGGAGACGCTTCACCTCCTCCTTGAGGAGAGCGCACTCCCCTACCGATTCAAACTCCGGAACCTCATCTTTCACAATGGGTCCCGGGGAAGAAAACGACATAGATTCGTCGGGCAGGGTGATCGCGCCAGGCGACCCCCCAAGAGGGGAAGCGGCCGCATACGACCCCGCCCCCGACAAATAGCCACTTACCTGTGGGTCATCAGCACGGACTACCTCATCCGCACTGACCACCCCCAACTCCACCAGATTCCGGTTGAAATCCTCCAAGCTAATTTGGTCCTTAGCCAGGAGGGAACACTTGTCCAATCTGGACTGCATCTCGTCCAACCGGTCGCAGAACTCCTTCACGCTCTTAAACGGCGCTGTCACTTTCCCATCCGCGGACCCAGCCGGCAAATCTGCGGATGACCTGTCGCTCGATGACGACGAGGAGGGAGCCAGGCCTACATCCCCCCCCCCCCCACGCCGGTTCCTGGTTACCGACCCCAGGAAGTCGTCTCTTTTTTATTTTGCTCCATCATCTATAATAAGAAAAAATTGGTTTTTTCTGTCGGGGGTTTTCCTTCCCCTTAGGAGGTTGCCTTACTCAGCCAACGGGGCCTCCCCCCCGGGTGTTATCTTCGGTGTTTTCCTTCACCTAGTGCAGTGGACAAGTCCTTCTTAGGGCCTGCACGCCCATCACTCCTCGTTCATCCATCACCATTCACTCCAGCTAGGGTACCTCGGGATTGCGACACCCGTACACTACGGGGATGAGTCCGTAGTGCCCCTGAGGGACCGTAGTGCCTCTGAAGGATCTGCCCTACCTACACACACACACGTCCGCCTTTTTTTTTTTTTTTTACGACGGGAATGTGCTAAACACATATCCTCTACTTTGGGGGAAGCTTCGGATTATGTGGGGATGGTTAACGCCCAATGGCGAAAGGAGGGCTGAAGGCCCTCCCCCGACCCTACTAAACCCGTCGGTGGTCTGCCATGACGAATAGTGGGGATATTCCGGGATCGAACTAGCATTTCACCGGAATACCCCCTCGTCCACGCACCACGTGCGCACTCCTCTCACGAAGGGAAGGGTGGGACCACGTCCACCCTCCTCTCCGTCCCTGGGGACTGTGTGCAATGAGTCTGGAGGCCCCCCGGACTGCAAACCCACAGTCCCCCGATCCCAAACGTGATGCTCCCTCCGCCCCCAGAGGGGGTTAGGATTTCGGCATCAAGTCTGGGACCACCGTCCCGAGGACCCCTTTCTAGGAAGAGATCCTTGTCAAGCGGGAGGGAAGAGACCCAGCAGTTCTAATGAACTGCCCTTGCTCCCTCCCGTTCCGCTCTGCTTCTCGGATGGGGATCACTCTACGCGATCCCCCCCCCCCCGGGTGGACCCCCCGAGTCGTCACTCCCCCCGCCCCCTTGGGGGTTAGGGATCGGCGCCGACCCGGAGGACCCCACTTCCCGCGGCCGCACCTCCCCTAAGGGGAGGCAAGCCACTCATGCACTGAGGGAGAGGCGCTAGGCGTTAGCCCCGCGCGTCTTCCCCCTCCCGCCCTCGCCCAAGCGAGACGGCGCCCGGCCCCGTCCGCCCTGAGGACTTCCCCCCGGCGAAGTTGCCGGGGCGAGCCCACAGGGCCCCTGACCGGGCGCCCCCCCCTTCCTCCACCGGAGGTGCCGACAGGCACTCCGGTCCCCCGAGACGGTGCCTGGCCGGTCGGCGGAAGTCCACACATAGTGGACACCTACGGCCGGACAGGCATCCCTACAGCTTTGTGACCAGGGGAGCCGCAGCGATAGCAGCGGCGGCCCCTGTCCACCGCCGAGGTGCATCGGCGCCAAGTGTGGCCAGGCCACAGGCACCGGTAGCACCTGGCTGTTCCCATTACATTGGCGACAGTCGATCTGTCGCCAATGTCGCCAATGTTCCCCTTGCTGCTAACCCCAGCAGCCACCTCCTTCTTCTTTTCCCCCTTTCCCCCCCTCACCACCCTAACCCACTTCCCAACATCTCTCTTCCCCTCCTTACTTTTTCCCCCTGGAGCCTCCCGGGCATCACCCACCCGACCGGTCTCCATTACCGCGAGGCGCTTCTCAAGCAGCCCCAGCCGGTCCGAGTTGGTTTCCAGTCTCGAAGATATTTCCTCGAGCCTGGTCCCCAACTCCCCCGGCAAAGGGGCCACCATCGTAGGCGCCTCCAACTCCTCCTCCTCCGTTTCGGTCTCTTGATCCCGGAACCCCCTTCCTAGATCAGGGACCGTGTCCGCACTCCCACCGGTCTCCCGCTCGAGTCGGACGCACTCCTTGCGCGTCAAGTCCGCGACTATCCACGCATGCTCCTTCGTCCAATCCGACACGTGCTCGAGGAAGCACTTCAGCTCGTCTATGTACTCGCTGAAGGGCCTCCCCTCCCCTTTCAGGGCATCGATTACCTCCTTGAGCGTGCCGATCCCCTTCTCCACCTTTTCCACAACCCCTAGGGATTTGTAGAAAAGCTCCGCGATGAGGATCTTGGCATAAGCCGCGTCCCACCACGGAGCCATATCCTTCCACTCAAGGCCCGGCAGTAAAACTGCCGGCCTCTCGCTTACAGAGGTCCGCGAGTCCGTCTCCATATGAGTCGGAGTCGCCGATCTCACCTCCCCTACCTCGCACCCGTCGCACGATGACAACGGAGTGGAGGCCGGGATACCCCCAACTCCGCCGGGCCCTGAGGCATCCGAAACCTCTGGGCCGGTAACAATCTTTTTGTTTCGGCGTCGTCCCATCCTATTTTTATGGTTTTTTTACTTGGTGGCCTTCCAAGGGTGGCGGGCTGAAGCCCTTTTGGCCCCACCAGGCCCATACATCCACTCACACACGCTCACACACATTCACCCAATGCCGGGAGTTGACCGGATCTCACCCACAGCCAGTCCGACTAGGGTGACCCTGCCGGGGACCGAAGTCCCTGTCGGCATGGCCTGTGGGATCATTGATCCAGCGCTCTCGACATAAACACGCATACCATCTCGGGACCCTCGGGTGCGCGAAACCCGTACCCCACAGGGGGAGCACATGACCCCCCCTGCAGAGTCCCTGAAGGGTGCCACCCTATGCTGGAGGGCCGGTGTACATCTCTACAAGAGGTACGGATCGCTGTTGGCACCCCTTGCAGGATTATTCTCCTGCAAAGGGTGAGCCCCTTTGCCACGACAAGGCCGCGATCCCCAAAAGGGACACACGTCCGCCTTCCCCTAACCTTTCTTATCCTTTTTTTTTTTTTTTTTTACGACGAGAATGTGCTAAACACATATCCTCCACTTTGGGGGAAGCTTTGGATTATGTGGAGATAATTAACGCCCAATGGCGAAAGAAGGGCTGAGAGCCCTCCCCCGACCCACTAAACCCGTCGGTGGTCTGCCTTGACGAATAGCGGGGACATTCCGGGATCGAACTAGCATTTCACCGGAATATCCCCTCGTCCACGCACCACGTGCGCACTCCTCTCACGAAGGGGAGGGTGGGACCACGTCCACCCTCTTCTCCGTCCCTGCGGACTGTGTGCAATGGGTCTAGAGGCCCCCCGGCCTGCAGACCCACAGTCCCCCGATCCCAAACGTGATGCTCCCTCCGCCCCCAGAGGGGGTTAGGATTCGGCATCAAGTCTGGGACCACCGTCCCTGAGGACCCCTTCTTAGGAAGAGATCCTCGTTAAGCGGGAGGGAAAAGAACCAGCAGTTCTAATGAACTGCCCTTGCTCCCTCCCGTCCCGCTCTGCCTCCCGGGTGGGGATCACTCTACGCAATTCCCTCCCCCCCGGGTGGACCCCCCGAGTTGTTACTCCCCCCGCCCCCTTGGGGGTTAGGGATCGGCGCCGACCCGGAGGACCCCACTTCCCGCGGCCGCACCTCCCCTAAGGGGAGGCAAAGCCACTCATGCACTGAGGGAGAGGCGCTAGGCGTTAGCCCCGCGCGTCTTCCCCCTCCCGCCCTTGCCCAAGCGAGACGGCGCCCGGCCCCGTCCGCCCTGAGGACTTCCCCCCGGCGAAGTTGCCGGGGCGAGCCCACAGGGCCCCTGACCGGGCGCCCCCCCCCCTCCTCCACCGGAGGTGCCGACAGGCACTCCGGTCCCCCGAGACGGTGCCTGGCCGGTCGGCGGAAGTCCACACATAGTGGACACCTACGGCCGGACAGGCACTCTACAGCTTTGTGGCCAGGGGAGCCGCAGCGATAGCAGCGGCAGGCCCCTGTCCTACCGCCGAGGTGCATCGGCGCCATGTGTGGCCAGGCCACAGGCACCGGATAGCACCTGGCCGCTCCCATTACATTGGCGACAGTCGATCTGTCGCCAATGTTCCCCTTGCTGCTAACCCCAGCAGCAGCAACCTCATCCTTCTTCCTCTTCCCCCTTCCCCCTCTCACCACCTTGACCCAATCCCCAACAACCCCCATCCCACTCTTCTTTCTTTCCCCCGGAGCCTCTCGGGCATCACCCACCCGACCGGCCTCCACCTCCGCGAGACGCCTCTCAAGAAGCCCCAGCCGGTCCGAGTTGGTTTCCAGTCTCGAGGATATCTCCTCGAGCCTGGTCCCCAACTTCCCCCGGCAAAGGGGCCACCATCGCAGGCACCCCGATTTCCTCATCCGTTTTAGTTCCGAGGTCTCGGAACTCCCCCCCGTCGCCGTCGTCGCTGACCTCTTGGCGATCCCGCCAATCTCCTCCGCATATCGGGCGCACTCCCGGCGCGTCAGGTCAGCCACAATCCATGCGTGTTCCCTCGCCCAGGCCATCACGCATACAGTGAAGCGAGCCACCTTCGCCTTCACCTCACTCCACTGCCTCTTCCCCTCTATACTGGGGGTTTCAAAGTACTCTTTGAGCACATTGATCCTCTTCTCCACCTTCCCCACCACCTCTAAGGAGTGGTAAAACTGCTCCGCAGCGGGAATCTCGCCATTGGCGTCCCCCCACCACGGGGCAATGTCCTCCCACTCAAGGCCCGGCGGCAAAACCGCTGGCCTCTCGACTTCCGAGGTCTGCGACTCAACTTGCATCGAGTCCTCAGACCCCGTCCTCCCTTCCTCACACCCGTCGCTTGTTGACGACGAGGTGGGGGCCGGGATGATACTCCCCTCCCTGCCGGGCCCTGGTGCATCCGAAGCACTTGGGCCGGTAAAAGTCTTTCGGCTTTTGCGTCTTCCCATGTTGATTTTTTTGGCCTTTTTTTACTTGGTGGCCTTCCAAGGGTGGAGAGCCGAAGCCCTTTTGGCCCCACCAGGCCCATACATCCACTCACACACGCACACACACATTCATCCAATGCCGGGAGTTGACCAGATCTCACCCACAGCCCGTCCGACTAGGGTGACCCTGCCGGGGACCGAAGTGCCCTGTCGGCATGGCCTGTGGGATCATTGATCCAGCGCTCCCGATATAAACACGCATACCATCTCGGGACCTTCGGGTGCGCGAGACCCGTACCCCACAGGGGGGGCACATGACCCCCCCCTGCAGAGCCCCTGAAGGTGCCCTCCATTACCGGAGGGCGTGTGTACCTCTCTACAGGAGGTACTATCCGCTCTTAGCACCCCTCGCAAGAGTATCCTCTTGCGAAGGGTGAGCCCTCTCACCACGACAAGGTGGCGGACAACGAGAGGGAACCTTTCTTATCCTAACTTAACTTAACTTAACCTACGCAATCTTATATTCTACTTAGCCTATGTTGTACCTCCGCTTCCGGTTACCGTTATTCTTCCACTCCTTTCCTCTCTCTCCCTCTCTCTCACTCACTCACACTCACTCTCACACTCACTCTCTCCCCTCATCTCCTACCTTCTCTCATCCCCCTGTCCTCCTTTTTCCTCCTTCTCCTTTTCCCCCTCCCCTTCCCTTCTTGCTTTCTCTAACCTTTTTAACCATATTTCCCCTTCCCCTCTCCTCTACTAATATCTCCTTTACTATTTCCTGCCAGCTCTCTTCCCTTCCCCAATCTATACATTCCTCCCACACATGCTCCCACGTCTCTAACCCTCTCCCACATATCCTGCACTTCCTATCCTCCTCCTTTTCCCAATACCTATTTCCCTTCATTTCATTCCCCAGTCTATACCTCGCCATCCTCCTTCATCTACCTTCCGCCCACCCTTTCTTCAAATAGCCCGGAATCCCCTACCCTTTAATCTGTTTGTACCACTTATTGTATTCCGATTTTATCATTTTTCTTACCCTCTCTTCCCTCTGCTCCTTTCCTTCCCATTCCTCAACTTCTTCCTATCTGAACTCCCCCTTTTCTCTTCTTTCCTCTATCTCCCTTAATACCATCCCCTTACCCTCAAAGAATTCCCTCCTTTCTCTCTCCCACTCTGACAATTTCCCCTCCTTTCTTTGCCCTTTCTTTAATCTCCCCCAAACATATTCTCGCCAACCATCCTCCCTTACCTTCCTCTAGCCTTCTCTCATATCCCCATGCTCTTCTTCCCATCCTTGTCCTTATCTTTTCCCTTTGCAATTCCTCCCTTACCATATATCCAGGCGTTCCCCAATCCACTCCTAACATCCATCTCAGATACCTTTCTTGTATCCTTTCCAATCCCTCTCTCTCTTCCCATCCCCATATCTCTACCCCGTATCCTAAAACCGTCCATACTAACGCATCGAAGAGCCACAACCTCCTCCCCCAATTATTCCCAAATCTCCTCTTACCTATTCTCCATACCTGTCCCATAATTGCTGCCCCTCTCTTTATTCTGTCCCTTACCTGTCCCTCTTGCCCCCCATTCCTTTGAATCACATATCCTAAGTACTTGTACTCCTTCACCTCCTCTAATTTTTTTCTCTTCCAAAATCCAACTAGCCTTTTTTTAACCTCCCTCCCCCTTTCCTGCATCTCATCACCTTTGACTTCTTCTCATTCAATTCCAGTCCCTTCCCCTCCAGATATCTCCCTAACCTCTCCATCATGCACCTCATCCCCTCCTCATCTTCTGCCAACAGCACCACGTCATCCGCGTACGCCAGCGTATAAACCTTGCCCTCTCCTAACCTCACACCCCCCCATCTCCCTTTTTTCATTTCCTCCTCCAAGTCCGCCATCAACATGTTAAACAGAAGTGGGCTCAGTGGGCATCCCTGTCTCACCCCCCTCCCCGTCCAAAACTTCTCCCCCACCTCCTCCCCTATTCTAACCTTGAACCCTATCTCTCCTAACACTTCCTCGCACCTCCTCACCGTCTCTTCCTTCACCCCCCTCCCTCTTAACGCCGCCATCAACTTCACTCTGTCCACCGAATCAAACGCTGCTCTCAGGTCCACAAACAGTAGTACCATTTGCTTTCCTTTCCTACTTATTTGTCTGTTTATTAAATAATTTAGTATATAGATATTATCCACCGTTCCCATCCCTTTCTTGAACCCCGTTTGATTCGGTGGTAACATCCCTTTTTCCTCTATCTCTCCCTTCAATCTCTCTGCCAACACCGTCGCATATACTTTGTATAACGATGGTGTCAGAGTTACCCCCCCTGTACTTCGAAACCTCCTTTCCCTCACCCCTCTTCAAAATTGGCACTACCAGCCCCTCACTCCACTCCCTTATCCACCGCTCCCCCTTCCATATCCTATTGCATATCTCCCATACCCACTTCTCTATTCCCTCTCCTCCAAATTTCCACACTTCTCCCGGAATCCCATCCACCCCCACCGCCTTTCTTTCCTTTATCCTACCTATCGCCCTCCTAATTTCTCCCTTTTCTATCTGATCTTCTCCTCTCTCCTTCTCCATCCTACTTCCTCCCATTATTACTCTCGACTCTACCCCTCCTAATAGATCTCTAAAATATCTGTTCCATTCTTCCATCTCAATCCCCTCTCCCATTCCTCCTTTTCCTTTTCTCTTTTCCCTCCTAACCACCTCCCAAACCTGCCCCTCCGTCCTCGCTTCCATTGCTTTCTTCGTCCACTCCTTATTCTCCTCCTCCTTCTTCTTTCTACATAATCTCTCATACTCCTATTTTTTTTCCTGTATTCTTCTCCTTTCCCCCCTATCCTCCTCCACCTTTTTAACACCTTTGCCACCTCCCCTTCTTCTCTTCTACACTCCCTATCAAACCACCCTCTCCTTTTTTCTTTCTTCTCCTTTCCTTCTCTCTCATTCCCCTTATCTAACACTTCCTGTATCTTCTTTTTCTTCTCCTCCCATTCCCCCCTACACCCTCCTCTTCTTGCTCATTCCTCTGCTTCCCCCATATTTCCCCTATCTTTCTCCCTAAATTTCTCCTTCCCCTCTTTCGTCCAGTTCCATCTCCTCCTCTTTTTTCCTTTTCTTTCCCCTCCTCCTCCTTTCCCTTCGAACCACACTATTAACGGCATGTGATCCGAGTCCACCCTTTCACCTATCTCTAACTTCCTGATTTCCTTTCTTACCTCCTCATTACCTATTATATAATCTATTACCGATTTCCCATTCGGCCCCATATACGTCCACCCCCCTTCCTCATCCCCTGCTATTCCTCCATTCATTATCGCCCACCCCTTTTCCTTCAACTTCTTCACCAACCTTCTTCCTTCCCCATTTACTTTTGTATCTCTTGATTTTCTCCCCTTCCCTTCTCCTCCTTCCTCCTCTCCTATCTCCACTCTTTCTCCTAAATTTCCCGTTCTTGCATTAAAATCCCCCCCCTATTATCGTTCTTACTCTGTCTCCCTCCTCCTCCATCCACTCATTCATCTCCCCTAGTTTCTTCTCCATCTCCCCATTTATGTACACTCCCACCAACCTCCATCTCTCCCCTCCTTTTCCTATCATCACCTCCACCATTCCCTCTTTGTCCGCCTTACACTTTCCTTCTATTCCTACCCCTTTTCTCACCCCCACTATAATTCCACCCATAGCCCTTCCTTTTTTACTCTTCCTCCTCGCATATTGCACCTTCCCATTTATATCCTCCCGGCATCCTCCCTTTCATCTTTTCCCACCCTTTTTCATCTACCCATGTCTCTAGAAAAAACATTACATCCCATTCTCCTACCGCTTCCCAGAAGTCCGCGTCCTTATTTCTTAATCCCGCCACATTCCAGAATGCCATCTTCCATCCTTCCTCCCTTTCTCCTTCCTCCTTTCCTTCTTCCTCTCCTCTCCCTTGCCCTTTACCTCCCACTTCCCTCCTCTCTCTCCTTCTCTTTTTCACCCTTCCTTCCCCACTCTTTTCCTCCCCTCCTTTCCCGTCTCCTGTATTGTTTCCATCCCCTTTCCTTCTATTCCCTCCTCTCTTCCTCTCTTCCCTCCTCTCATCCCCTGCTCCTTCCTCCTTTAGTTCCTCTTTCACCTCGTCCCATCTCCACCATTTACCTCTCATCCAAATTCTCCCATATCTTACCCATGCCCTCCTTCCCTCTCTTTCTTCCCCTCTCGCCAACTCTCCTAATCTCCACATTATCCTTCTTTCTTTCCACGTTAGATCCTCTTCAATCCTCTCCTCCCTTCCTCTCAACCTCCTTTTCTTTTCCATTATCTCCCTTTTAACCTCCATCTCTCTCACCCTTACTAATGCTATGCTTGTCCCGTCCCTTCTCCCTTCCCCTATTCTTCTCACTTCCTCTACTTGCCCCCCCTACCCCTATCTCTTTTAATAATTTCTCCACCTCTCCTTTCACCCCCTTCTCCTCCCTTAATTCCTTTTATTATCACATTCTTTCTTTTTTTCTTCTCTTTCCTTTCTCTCCCATTTCCATTCCATCCTCTTAATCCTACCTTCCATCTCCTCAATCTCCTCTCCCTTCTCCCCTTTCCCTCTCTCCCCCTTCTTTCCTATCTCTAATTCTTCCATTTTCTTCCCCATCTCCTTAATCCTTTCCATAAATTCCTCCCTTTTTCTCTCCCACCTTTTCTCCCTCTCCTCCATTTCCTTCTTTAGCCCCCTTACCTCCTCCCTTAATTCCTCCTGCCCTCTTACTCCCTCCTTAATCTCTTCCCTAATCTCTCTTCTTATCTCTCTCATCTCCTGAATTATCTCCTCCTTCCATTTCCTCCCCATCTCTTTTAATATCTCCCCTATCCCTCCTGCCTCCTCCCTCCTTTCAACCTCTGGCGACCTTATCACCTTTTTGCTTCTCCTGAACGCTCACTCCAAATCCCCTTTTTCCTCTCTCTCCTTTCTCAACCCTACTTCCTCTAGTTCCTCCCTTTTTCTTTTCAAAACCTTCTCTGCCGTCCCTGTGCTCCCTCTTCTCTCCCATTTCTCCGTCTTCTTTAATCTTTCTATCTCCTTCATTTCTTTTCTTTCCATCTATATCTCCTTTACTCTATGTCTAGTGACTTTCCCTATTCCAGTTACTTTCTCCTCTGCTAGTGACTTTCCCTATATCCTCGACTGGTTCCTCTGTCACTAGAGACTTTCCCCGCACCTACACCTATCCCCTATCTCTCCTCTCCTTTTACACCTGCACTCCTCTTTCCTAGTACCTTCCTCTCCCCTCGTGCCCCTGATCTATCTTCCAAACTGCCAACTCACTCTACCTGCATCACTTCTCTTCCTTCTCACCGCTCTATTCCCTTCTCACCCCACTTGCCTGCACTCCCCTTGCATTCGCCACCTCCAGCTTCTCACTCTCTCACTCTCTCTCCCCCTTTCTCTTCCTCACACCTCTAATACTCCACTCAAATACACACACTGACAGCACCTCAACCTTCTCACACGCAACCGGAAACGGAAGTCCCATCTTCAATTGACAAGCTGTTGTGTAAACAAATCAAGGGTGAAGTTAAAAAATGGCAAGAAATTTTAACACGTATTTTAGATACAATTTTGTTTCTGGGAGAAAGAGGTTTAGCACTGAGAGGGAAAAGCCACCTTATTGGAAAGCGAAACAACGGAAATTTTTTGGGAATTTTAGAATTGATTAGCCACTACGATCCGGTATTACACGAGCATTTGGAAAAAGTGAAGACGTCTCAACAACAGCACCAGCGTCTGCAATGCCATTATCTTTCGCCAGACATACAAAACGAATTTATAGATCTCTGAGCTCGTCATAGATTGGGTTGTTCAAAAATTCATTGCGTTTTTTTCCAATAGATAGCGCTGTCCACATTTATTTGTATCTGAGCGTGCCATGAATGTCAAATGTTTATGCACATTTTGTTGTTGACACTTAACCTAACAACCAAAAAAAAAGTTGACGCAATTTAGTCGAGTTTTGTGCTTGCAATTGTAGTTTAAACATGGAGAATTTTGAAGAGCATATTCGCCATATTTTGCTTTATTACTTTAAAAAAGGGAAGAAAGCAACTGAAGCAAGGGAAGAGTTGCGTCATGTTTACGGCAGAAATGTCATTGAAAAACGTCAGTGCCAGAACTGGTTCGCCCGATTCCGTGGTGGTGATTTTTCGGTTAAAGACGTTCACCGCTCCGGTAGGCCTTCCGAGATTGACGACGATAAAATCAAGGCATTGGTGCAAGCAAATAAGCATTCAACGGTTCGGGAGCTTGCTACCGCTCTAAAAGTGTCCATTGGAAGTGTTCATGGACATTTGAAATCGCTTGGTTTCGTGAAGAAGCTCGATATTTGGGTACCGCATGAGTTGAAAGAAATTCATCTGACAAAGCGTATGAACGTCTGCGATCAACTCACCAAACGCGAAGAAAACGATCCGTTCTTGAAGCGTATGATCACGGGCGACGAAAAATGGATTGTCTACAACAATGTGAGCCGAAAAAGGAGTCGGAGTAAGCGAGATGAAGCACCGGAAAGGCAAGCAAAGGCGGACATCCACCAAAAGAAGGTGATGCTGTTAATCTGGTGGGATTGGAAGGGACCAGTCTTCTATGAGCTGCTTCCACAGAATAAAACGATCAATTCCGATGTCTACTGTGAGCAGCTACAGAAATTAAGTGATGCCATCGCACAGAAACGTCCCGAGCTGATCAATCGTAAGGGTGTGGTGTTTCACCACGACAATGCGAGACCACACACAAGTTTGGTCACTCGGCAAAAATTATTGCAGCTTGGTTGGGATGTGTTGCCACATCCACCATATAGCCCAGACCTTGCGCCATCAGACTTCCATCTATTTCGCTCCTTGCAAAACTCCTTGAACGGTAAAACGTTTGCTCCTAAAGACCTCATCAAACAGCACCTTGACAAGTTTCTCGCAGAGAAAGATAGGAAGTTTTATGAACGCGGTATTATGAAATTGCCCGAGAGATGGCAAAAGGTCATTGAACAAAACGGCCAATATATTATTGATTAATGTTTATTACGTATATTAAATAAACGCACCTGAAAATCAAATGAAAAAAACGCAATAACTTTTTGAACAACCCAATAGTATCGGCCATATTAAAAGAACGAGAAAAGACAAAATATTATTCCTTAATTGTCGACGCCACACCCGATTCCGCTCACGTTGAACAAACTACTTTTATTTTACGCTATGTTCATTTAAATCCAGAAGAAAAAAAGTATACAATTGAAGAACGTTTTTTAGAGTTTGTTGATTGTAATAAGAAAACTGGTGCGGCTATTGCTGATTTGATACGTGACACTGTAAAAAAACATAACATTCCTTTGACTGAATGCCGCGGACAAGGTTACGATAATGGTAGTAATATGAAAGATAAATATAAAGGAGCACAAAGCTACATTCTTCAAGATAATTCACTTGCTGTTTATTCACCCTGTTCCGGCCACAGTTTGAATCTATGTGGAGTAGATTCTGCCGAGTGTTGTTCCAAAGCCATCACGTTTTTCGGCGTCGTTCAAAAATGCTACACCATTTTCAGCAGCATTGGGAAATTTTAAAAAATAAAATTGGATCTTCACTTCACAGCTTATCTGAGACGCGATGGTCCGCCAGAATTGACGCTGTAAAACCTTTTGCAAATCATCTTCCTAGACTTCAAAGTGCGTTAGAAGACTTAAAGACACTCAATTTGACCGCGGAAACTCGTAGAGATGTTAGTGAAATTCAAAAATACATTTGTAAATTTGAATGTATCTTGATGGCATCTATCTGGTCAAAAATTCAAAATGCCATTAATGAAAGAAGCATCGTTCTACAGGCTAGAAATGCTACAATTGACGTCGAAGTTAAAAATCTTGAAAGTTTACTTTCGGATATGCAGCAAATACGAAATCAATGGGATGCCATTTTACGCGAATGTGAACTAGTCGCAAGTGGGTTAAAAGGTACTTCGTCAATATTGTCTGCGAATAAAAAAAAAAATAAACGAGCTAAGACATTTTCCAAAAGTGAGGATGAAGATTCCACCAGTACCACTACTGACGAAGAAACCGATTTTAAAAGAAATACTTTTTTTGTAATTGTAGATTCAGTTATTGCAGGAATTTCTAATCAATTTACAGCTATGAATGATTTGAATAACACTTTTTCTTTTTTGTGGAAATTTACAACATTAGATGAAGAGGACATTCGGGTCGACGCCACTAATTTTGTTAAGAAATACGCTGTTGATGTGTCTAAAGAATTAATAGATGAAATAATCCATCTAAAACACATCTACAAAGCAAACTTTGAAGCCGATCTCTCTCCATTTGATTTGTTAAAAGCTATTACTTCTAATAAGCTAGATACACTGTTTTCAAATATTTGTGTAGCTTTACGAATATTTTGTACTCTGCCAGTATCTGTTGCTAGTGGTGAGCGTTCTTTTAGCATACTGTCCAGGATTAAAAACTTTCATCGCTCCTGTTCTACACAAACGCGTGTAACAGGATTAGGCACTCTTTGCCTAGAATCAGAATTGGCGAGGCAGTTAGATTTTAAAATATTAATTAACGCTTTTGCCTTAGCCAAAGCACGGAAAGCGCATTTATAATAAACATTTAACATTTAACCTAAGCTTTATTTCATAATATGTTATATTATTTTCTTGCAAAAAAATGTGTTTTTGCAAATATCTGGCAAATCTATAAAATAAAAAAAAACGAAAGAAATTTGCAAGCATTTAGTTAAAGATGTTTATAACGTATTCGATTTACTGATTCGACCCGTTGATCTTTCTTTCCCTGCATTCTTTTTTTATTTCGATAATACCTACACAAAATGGGGGCCCGTAATTTTTTTTCCCGGGCCCGGTTTTTCTCTCCACGGCCCTGATTGCTGCAACAAATGAGCGATATAAATAATAAAATGTATTCAACAAAAATAAGAATAAAACAGATGAAGACTATATAACAAAAAAGATGTTCTCAAATACACACGCATGTTGGGAAAAAGAGACACCAAAAGCATATGAATAATATAATTATTTAAAGGAAATCTACAGCATGCAGTGTAGATTATTAGTGTAGATTTAATGTAGATTAGATAAGACTTAATAGTCTGACATTTGGGATCTGCGCAGAATAAAAAGAATAAGGAAAAAAGTATAAAAAACAGAAAATAAGAACGGGAAATAAGGAATAGTTCAATATCAAACATGAAATGCAATTTAGTAACGCAGAATAAATAAATTCTTTTATCCATTTTCTATTTTATTGTGCTCAATCTCTTATGCAATTGTTTCAACTATTTGCGATCTTCTTGCATGTTTATTCATATGCCAATGAATTATATAGTCATATTAATTTAAAAAATGTATTTATTAAAATAAGTTATGTAGTTATCATTTTTATAGTAAGAAAAATTTATATTTTTTGAATGTGTCCTACGTAAAAAAAACATTTCATTACATAATTATAATAAAATAACATTATTAAGTAAATGCTAAGTATATAACAGTTGTGTTAAGTATATAACAGTTATATTAATATTTACAGTTTTAATATATTTATTAATAAAATCAATTGTTCATAAATTACAGCTTATGCAACAACTTTTGCTTCATGCATTACATAAAAATAGTGGATTAGGCCTATTGGGGAATCCGCTATAAAAAAAGCGCACCATGTTATCTACCGCAAGATGGTGGGGAAATGATAGCGTTCAAACATTTTCTAACAATGTAAAGGAGGACAAAATTTATTGTGTGTAATTTCACAAGGAAACAATCTCGGTCTTCCTAAATATTGCTTAACTTTTAATTATTAATTATTACACATCTCTTCCACTAATACAAGATACAATAACTCGTGTTAATTATATATATTAATATATATACAGTGTGTTTCATTTTAATTTCTCCAGGCAAATATTTCGGAAAATAATAAAAAATCGAAAAAATGTTTGAGACAAAAGTTGTACGGTTTCTAGGGGGACATAAGATGGTGCTATTAGTTTGACCTTGAAAAGTTACATGAAAGTTACGTGAAGATCATTTTGAATTTCTTAAATGGAATACCCTATATATTTTTGCATATTCTTGTAGCTTATGTTAAAAGCTTTCGAAAACACTATAAATAAATATTTTTTCATCAAGTACTTTTTGAATTATAAAGGTTTGAAATTAACAATTTTTAACATAAAATGTAAAATATCTTGTAAAACATTTAGTTTTCGATAATCTTACCTTCATACTTTCATGCACAAAATAATGAGATCAATTAATTGGTATAAACAAAACAAATAGTTGCTTTTAAAGTAAATAAGTATGCAGTTGCATTGTTGCATATTACATACTTTTTTAAATAATTATTTGGTCTCATTATTTTGTGCATAAAAGTGTTAAGGTAAGATTAGCGAAAACTAAATGTTTTACAAGATATTTTACATTTTATGTAAAAAAATTGTCAACTTCAAACCTTATAACTCGAAAAGTACTTGATGAAAAAATATTTATTTATAGTGTTTTGGAAAGCTTTCAACATAAGCTACAGGAATATGCAAAAATATATAGGGTATTCCATTTAAGAAATTCAAAATGATCTTCACGTAACTTTCATGTAACTTTTCAAGGTCAAACTAATAACACCATCTTATGTCCCCCTAGAAATCATACAACTTTTGTCTCAAACATTTTTTCGATTTTTTATTATTTTCCGAAATATTTGCCTGGGGAAATTAAAATGAAACACCCTGTATGTATATATATATATATATATATATATATATATATATAATTAATAAAATTTAATTGTTGAAGTTTCTGTGGGCCTCCCTAATGTACTGTACTGATAGAAAGGAACGTTAGGTAATATGCGTAGTCGAGTGGGTGAGACGACGAATTAGAATTCTGGACCTTTCAAGTTCAAAACCTGCTTTTTCTATTTTTTTTCTATTTTTTTTAAAGGTGTATTCAAATACTTTATTATGTGTAAGACAATAAAGTAATAAATTATTAATTTATAATTATTAAAGTGATTTCACATTTTTCAACAATTTTATAATTAGGAAAGATTACAATTTTTTTATGAAAACTAAAAAAATATTAAATTGATTACAAACTTATAAAGTTTTAGTTACATAAGCAAAATTGTTAAAAAATGTGCGTATAATTTTAATAATTATCAAATAATAATTTATTAATTGATTGTTCTTATACATAATAACTTTTGTGAATACACCTTTGAAAAAAAACGAAATTAAAAAAATTAAAACAGCAGGGTTTGAACTTGAAATGGATTCTAGCACCAAGTTTCTCAACACAAAAATTATGGGCGTAGCACGGACTCGCACCAAATACTTTATCGACCCTGCCAGAAAATGGGTGTGCAGTTAGTTCCGATATTGAAAACGGGTGCGAGGGGCGCTTCAAGCAGTCCCGTAAAAACGGTAACAGCCAAAACGCCGGCCTGGCCGCTCTCATCTTTCTCTCTGTATACACAGTCGTCAATAAAACTCGGCCAACCTGTAGAAAGTTGGAGCACGATAATTATCCATATCATTTTACCGAAAATTGACAAAGGATCTCGACGTGAATGGGAAGCCAAGCGATCTGTTATAGAAGCGTTTCCTACGTTAACTGAATTTATAGATTATCTTGTTAATCGCAGTGGTTTTTTAGAAGCGGTGAATCGGGCGAATCAAAATTTGCAAGGCGTAAGTAATCACGTGCGGAGGGATAATAAAGCTCATCCAAGCCATACTAAGAATGTAACTCAAGCATATGTAACGTCAAGCGATTCATCGTGCGTACTGTGTTCAGGTAATCATCGGTTACGTGAATGTCAAGCATTTCTTAAAATGCCAGTTAGGGATAGGATATCCGAAACAAAAAAGAAACGTTTGTGCATAAAGTGTCTTAGAGAATTTCATGGTCGAAGTTGCAAGGCATCTAATTGTAAAACATGTAAAGGTTATCATAATACACTTTTACACATAACTGATTCACCAGGTAAAAGATCATCAGAAAAAGTTGAATCGAATAACACAGACACAGTAAATACTGTTCTCAATTATTATAGCGTTAGAGATGTTACTCATGTGTTTCTTGCTACTGCTATTATTTACATACGCGATTCTCACGGCAACCCACACGAATGTCGCGCTCTTCTTGATAGCGGATCGCAATCTAATTTCATAACAAAAAATTTTAGTGAACGCTTGCATTTAACACACAAAACTATTGATCTTAAAATCAAAGGTATTAGTAACACTCCGATTAGAGCTATTCAGACGATTCAAGCGACCATCGAATCACGAGTGAATTCAGCAAAATTTACAATTCCATTTATAATAATTAATCAAATAACGGAATATTTGCCAACAATTAAAATAAGTCAAATCAAATTCGACATACCACCAAAAATAAAACTAGCGGATCCAACTTTTTGTACACCTGGGAAAATAGACGCATTATTAGGCGCTTCCATTTTTTGGGAATTAATGTGCATGAGACAAATACGACCTGCAGAAAATACTTCTATTTTTCAGGAAACATTACTAGGATGGATAATATCTGGCGCGATTCCTATCAATGACAAAAAACAACGCAATAATGAATTATATTGTGGATTATCTACTAGCGCTTTACAGCAACAATTAGAAAAATTTTGGACGATCGAGGAAGTTGAAGTCCCGCCACATCGTTTGTCTAAAGAAAAACAGTGCGAAGAGCATTTTATTTCTACTCATCGTAGAGATACAGATGGTCGTTTTATAGTACAACTACCGCTAAAGGATACAGCAGAAGAATTAGGAGAATCATATATTATTGCGGAAAAACGTTTTAAAGCATTAGAAAGAAAGCTGGAAAGGCAATCTGAATTAAAGGCTCAGTATCATGAATTCATGGCGGAATATTTAAAGCTGCACCACATGAGTGAAGTTCAGATCGAAGAAAAACATAATAAGCCAGCTTACTATATTCCGCATCATGCTGTAACAAAAGAGGATAGTACAACGACAAAACTAAGAGTCGTCTTCGACGCGTCATGTAAAACATCATCTGGAAAATCCTTGAATGATATACTCATGCTAGGGTCAATTCTTCAAAATAGTTTATTTGATATTATAATTCGTCTAAGACAACATAAATATGCCATGGCAGCCGACATTGCCAAAATGTATCGCCAGATCGCAAATTCAAACGTATTTTATGGAGATGGGACAAGAAAGATCCTGTACAAACATTTGAACTCAATACAGTTACTTATGGTATGACGAGCTCACCATTTTTGGCAATTCGATGTTTACAGGAAGTCGCACAACAGATGATATCTAAATATCAAAATGCTGGTGAAACAATACGAAGAGATTTCTATGTGGACGACCTATTAACGGGAGCGGATACAATAGGGGAACTTATACAACTGAAACAAGAGATTATACATATTTTAAGTTCTGGAAAATTTGAATTGAGAAAATGGATCTCCAATCTTGCACAAATCTGTGATCAATTTGACAATGAAGAAAGACAAATTACATCGAACAAATCGACGAAAATTCTCGGCTTGTTATGGAATACTAAGACTGATGCCTTTCAATATCGAATAAAATTAAATATTAGTAAGAATAAAACAACTAAACGTATTATATTAGCTAATAATGCACAGATATATGATCCGCTCGGATTATTAGGCCCCATAATAGTACAAGGTAAAATACTGATGCAATACCTGTGGCAATCAAAATGTAAATGGGATGAAGGAGTTACTACGGAAATTAAAGATATGTGGCTTCAATGGAAGTCACAGATTTTTAGTGTAGAACAGCTTACAATTCCGAGAAGAATGCTTTGTGATAATCCTGAAGAAATAGAAGTACATGGGTTTTGTGATGCATCGGAAAAAGCATATGGAGCATGCTTATATTTTCGTACTACTAATTCGAGAGAAAATTATACTGTTAGATTAGTATGTGCTAAATGACGTATAGCACCTATTAAAAGAGTGTCATTACCAAGACTGGAATTATGCGGCGCAGTTTTATTGGCCAATCTAATTAGAAATGTATTACAATCCTTGACAATACAAATACATAAAGTATATTATTGGACTGATTCCACTATAGTCCTTGCATGGATAGCACGAGAGCCTACACATTGGAAAACATTTGTAGCCAATAGAGTGGCCGAGATACAGCGTGAAACGAAGAACGCACAATGGTATCATGTTCGGTCGGAAGATAATCCTGCGGATCTATTGTCGAGAGGAGTCAGTCCAGCAAAATTAAAAGAGAAAAGAATATGGTGGGAAGGACCACAATTCTTACAGCATAATTCAGTATTTGTGCCATTTAGTGCAGAAAACATTTACGAAGACATAGCAGAAAAACGCACAACTAACTTACTTGTTCTTAAAGAAGCGAATGAATATATGGCTATCATCGAACGATTTTCGTCATTATCACGACTGAAGAGAGTTACTGCGTATTGTTTACGTCTTGCGAAAAGGAGTGTTCAAAATACATCTCAACAATCAAAATTATTAACCGTATGAGGAGTTAGAACATGCCATGAAAAGACTCATCAAAGATTGTCAAGCTCATAGTTTTGCAGAAGAACTACATAATTTAAGCAATAAAAAGCGGCTGCAATCTAAGAGCAAATTGTTAACATTAAATCCGTTTTTAGACGAAGAGGGCATCATTCGTGTGGGGGGAAGGTTGTGTAATGCGACTATAGAATATTCTCAAAAACATCCCATTATTTTGCCTAGTAAACATCACCTCACTACATTAATAATTAGAGATGCACATTATAAGAATTTACACGCTGGATCACAAGCGATATTAATGATGGTGCGTAATAATTATTGGCCTATTTCAGGTAGAGAAGCGGTACGTCGCGTGTTAAGGTCTTGCATAGTATGTTTTAGAGCAAAACCAACAGTCGCACATCAATTAATGGGCAATTTACCCGCTGTGAGAGTGACTCAACAAATACGTGCATTTTTACACACAGGATTAGATTATGCAGGTCCATTTACAATTAAAATATCGCGCAATAAAACGAGCAAAGCATATTTAGCTATTTTTATTTGTCTTGTTACAAAGGCAGTACATTTTGAACTAGTTTCGGATTTAACTACAACAGCATTTCTTAACGCATTGAAAAGATTTATTGCTCGTAGAGGTAAATGTATAGCTTTATACTCGGATAATGGCACCACCTTTGTAGGCGCTAATAATCAACTTACGGAACTAAAAAATTATCTAATAAAAGAAACGACTCAAAATCAAATTCATGAGTATTTAGCGGAACATTTCATTGATTGGAAATTTATTCCTCCATATTCACCTCATATAGGCGGGCTGTGGGAAGCAGCTGTGAAATCAGCCAAGACTCACATGCGTAAAATTATTGGAACCGTAACATTAACTTTTGAAGAGTTATATACAGTATTTACTTTGATAGAAGCCTGTTTAAATTCAAGGCCACTCACTCAATTATCAAATGATCCGACAGATCTACAGCCTTTGACATCTGGTCATTTTTTGATAGGGGAAGCTATGAACACAATTCCGGAACATGATCTTAGTGACGTTTCGACAAATCGCTTGACGCGTTATCAATTAATTATACAGTTGAGACAACATTTTTGGACCAGATGGTCAAAAGAGTACATTGTGCAATTGCAACAACGAATTAAATGAAAACAAGAAGGTACCATAAATTTAAGTAAAGGAATGATGGTATTATTAAAAAATGAAAACACATGTCCGATGACATGGCCGTTGGCACGAATTGTAGAAGTACATCCCGGAACAGATGGAATTACAAGAATAGTCACGGTTCGAACTAGTCGTGGGCTATGCAAGCGTGCAATAACTAAACTGTGCGTGTTGCCCATCGAAGACAATGTACAAATATAACTCTAACTTTCAAACAAACATTAATATTTTCGTAGATATTAAGTTCTTGTGATGCAATAATGCGGCTGTTCTAGTAGATATTAAGTTTGTAAGACTGCGTTATTATAGTATTAACAGTATGGCACAGCTGTGTTGTGTCTTTTATTTTATTTTTTTATTCTTAAAATTTTATTTTCACAAGTCATATAGTGGCTTGTGGTTGATACATCAGTTTTTTTTATGTTGTAAGCCTATGCCTTTCAAGGGGGGCAGAATGTTGGCGCCGTTTTGGAATACACCGGCGCTCTAGCGGCGCCATCTGTGCGCATCGAGTAGTAGTAATGGTAGATCACAAGGGGGTCTTAGATTTAATGGCGGCGATAGCAAGGAAGCCATACGTTCCTCTGTATTAATTTCTCCAAATAAATTATATTCAGTGCAATTCTATCAAGACAAACGTAGTTCTCTCGACCTACATACCACATCACAAGCCTCACCAGATCATCGGCGCAACACTTGGCTATGAATCGAAAATTAGATTCAATGTCGGTTATAAATCGAAAATTGGATTCAATCCTAGGAATTCTTGATTAGCAAACTCCTTTATTATTAACGAATTGCTCTTTGGATTTATTACCCGAGCTTTCGTTAAATTCTATGCGAAAATTTAAAAAGTTTTGTAATGATTTACATGAAAACAAAGAGTTACGAAAGCAATTTGTAAGTTTAAGCATTTGTTAAAGCACAAGTTAAATTAATTTAAAATTATTTTTATTAAGATAAGGAGGAGAATACATATTTAAAACTAATATTTTTTATTCAAAATGTTATAGCAAAAGAAGATACGTAGTATAGGTGGGAAATCAGCAGAAAGTCATCTGGTCAATTGTTTGGTTACAACTCTGACAAATAAATTTGCCACACGTTTAACATGGGAAGGTCAACGTCAGACAGAGGGGATAAAAAACTCGGATTTTGCAAATGTTATTATAGGTGATTGTATAAAATCAAATTTGTTAAATATAAAAATTGATTTTTAAAATATATTTGATAATAAAAATTTTTTTCAGGCACTATTTTAAACATATACAGTTCAACAAATTTTTACATTTTAAAAAGTAAATTTTCTGAGTGGTTACGAAGAGCAGGAGACATATATAGATATCAGTTAAAAAAACAACAAAATAATTGTATTTTATGAATGGTGGCTGATGAAGATAACTAATGTACCGTTGTTACTTGTTAGTTAACATATAAGAGCGCAACGGAAGTGCACCTGTGTAAATAGTTTTTTATACTTTACATTAAGAGAGCGAGCTATGTAGAAAAGAAGAGAAGAAAAAAGAACGTCGGACGGGAGAGTATGAGATTTTGAGACATTACCATACATAAAGGCCCGAGCAGATTCGCGGCAAAGTCATCCGATGAGAAACCTTTTGTGGCAGAATACGAACTGCTCTGTGATACAAGATTCAATTCTGAGACAGTTGTTTATTGTTGAACAGATTACGAGAGATATGAATAACGCGTGAAAAAAGACTGATAATATCTTTCAAGATGAAACGCTTAAATAGTATCGCGATATGTGAATAAAAATCTTTTGAGTAAAAAAAAAACTCGTCCGCTTTCTCGTTGATTGTTTGCTTATTTTTTTCGATTTTTTATTTTATTTTTTCTAGATCTATCAAAAAGATGTGCTTTTTAAAAGCATCTTAATCCTCATTAATAAATGTTTATTATTATGCAATAATTTTATCGTCTAAGGAAGGCGCGAGTTTTTAAGTATTTAAGGGAGCTCATTTTTTCATTTACCCATCATTACTATATATGTATACTGATAGAATGATGAGAGATGAAATTGTACGAAATTCCCTTGTCCCCTAACAATAAACAGCTGTCTCGTTTTTGTTTTTACTTAAATTGTAAGTGTAAGTTTAATAGAAAAGCGAACAAACGAGTGCTTATATAAATGTTATTTTATTTATTTTTATGTGTGCGTCGATATGTTATATGACAACAATCAGCTAGCGCAGTCACGGCGCGGTGCCATTTTGGAAGCGTTTTAAATATGTAAAAAACGCGAGTATTATTTTCTTTTGAACTTCGATTGTGACATTTATAATTAAAAAAATTAATTTGAATAAATTTAAAAAAATATATTTTTATTTTAATATTAAGTAAACATAATAAAACCATATAACGCTTACCTAAAATTAAGACCTTTAATTAATCTTAAAGATGACTAAAAAATATCTAAAAAGAATCTATAAAGATGTCTAAAAAAAGCCTTAAAGATTACTAAAAGATATCTATAAGTAGTCTTCTTTTAGCTATCATATGGACAAGGCTTGGAAGTGACACAATTTGTCGCATCCGACGGCTATTAGTCATCATTTCGGCGACTAAATGCTACAGCCAAAAGATGTCCTTGACAAAAATATGTCCAGTTTTAGTAGTCCTTTTAGACGACTTCCCACTATACATGAAATGTATATGTAACATTTCAAATTGTTTCATATAGGTTTCAAATAATACATTCCATTTGTATGTTTATGACATATTTCATAAACATTACTATTGAAAAATTTCACAATTACTTATATTATAAATGTTTCTAAAGTAATGTTACAGTAAATATATCTTTAAAACAATTCAAAGTTGCAATGTATGATTTGTTAATTTTGATACATTTATTTCACTATTATATCACAAATATTTGCGAAACATATATTTCGAAATATTTAAGATACATATAAATCATGATATGTTTGAAATTTTCACAGTACAATTTATTATGAAATGTTTCAATTGTAACATTTATGAACATTGCGTAAAAATTGTATTTGAAATGTGAATACATATATTTTTACGCAAATAACTGCGTTGAGTAGTTATTCCGTTGGCCTTTTTGTTTAACCTTAAAAGATATATATTCAATTTTTAATTTTAAAATGTGAATGAATGAATTATTGCAATAGTTATTATTGCATATATGATGTACGATGAGCAACAAAGATAGAATGATGCTTTCAGCGCGTGAGCAGTCAAAGCAAACGCAGCCTTACCTCGTGGTACATACATACAATTCGCAGAGCGTTGAGGATTAACTATACAAAGCGTGTCGTTGTTCGCAGTGCTGTGTGTCGTTGCATTTTCATTGCGTTTTTACGTACTGTTAAACTATATTTACTTTGACATTTTCTTTTTCTTGTATCTATAAACATTTGTGTCAGTGCAAAATGAGTTCTAATAATACGACGTGCAAAAATAATACACGTGAGCATTCGAGCCAACCATCAACATCATCAAGTTCGGTATGTATTTATATGTCCACATTACATAGAAATGATTATGGAAGAGTATATTTTGTAATGAATTTCTTACGTATATATTTTAACACGTCATAAAGTTATAAGAAAAGTTACAAAAATTGTATGAGTCATCCTAACCCTAAAAATCGATTACACTTCAATTTATTATATTACTTGTTTACAATGTGTTAGAAAATATACATCATATAAAAATAGATCATTTTTATCGTGCAATATTTATTTATATTCTGTTTTTATTCTAGATATCTCAGAGGAAGAAAAAAGATATATCGAAGGTTACAAATAGACATTTTCGTAGAATCATTAATAATGAATATTCTAAGACTAACAGAGATGAATTACTATTGCATGTTAATAAAATACAGCACTTTTTTAATACTGAAAAATTTAATAAATTAAAATATAATGAAAATATTTTAAACACAGATAATAGTAGTACTGATGGATATGAAGATAATTTAGTTTGCAACAATAGTAGTACCAATGATGAATATAAAACTATTAATTTAATTTGCAACTCTTCTGAAAATAAACAAATACATTTTAATGTTAATAAAGATATATTTAAGTCGCAGAGTAACATTAATTTAGCAGATAAGATTGCTCATTGGATTATTACAAATAATATCTCGCATAATTCTGCAAATGAGTTATTATCAATAATGAAATCAGAAAACTTGCCTGTTCCAAAAGATTGTAGAACATTGCTAAAAACTCCTTTATTATGTAATATTATAAATATGCCATCTGGTGCATATATACATTTAGGTATTGAAAAAGGCATAATTGAAAAGATAAAGAATATTTTAACAGACAATTTAGAAATTCTATTATACCATTAACAATTAATATTGATGGCTTACCATTGAGCAAATCATTAAAGAGTCAATTTTGGCCTATTTTAATGTCAATTGATTTATTAGAAATTTCAGAACCTTTTATTGTTGGCATTTATCATGGATTTAAAAGACCAGAGACAGTAATGAATTTTTTAGAAGCATTTGTGGAAGAATATTTGTTTTTAAGAAAAAATGGTATTAATATAAATAATAAGCATTAATAAGAATATTTTTATTTTTCCAAAAATTTCTTATCTTAATTTGTCGCAATAACATCGCGTTTGGCTCTTAGTCGAGATGAATATGGCGTTTTATAAATAATAAGATTGTTAGACCAATATTAACAAAAATTATTTGTGATGAACCTGCTTTAGCATTTGTTCTATCAATAAAATCTCATACAGGCTATTTTGGTTGCAATAAATGCACGCAAAAAGGTAAATTTGTTAGAGACAGAATGACTTTTCCAGAACTTGATGTTTTATTAAGAACTGATGAAAGTTTCGCGTTACATTTACAAGAAGAACATCATAAAGGTTCCACTCCTTTAGAAAAAATAGGAATCGGTTTAGTTAGTAATGTGCCGCTTGATTACATGCACTTAGTCTGCCTTGGTATAATGAAAACACTTATATTGTTTTGGATTGGAAAAAAGGGAAATAATCGGTTAAAATTAAAGGATCATGATATAAAATCAATATCAAAAATTATAAAGATGTTCCGAAAATATATCTGTGAGGAGTTTTGTCGTCTACCAAGAGCTATAGAAGATGTAGAACATTTGAAAGCAACAGAATTTAGACAATTTCTTTTATATACAGGTCCTGTTGCATTGAGAGAAAAATTGCCTAAAATTCAATATAAACATTTTTTGTGTTTACATGTCGCTATAAGAATTTTATGTTCATCAGAGTGCATCAGGCTTAATGCATATGCAAAATCTTTAATTCGATATTTTATTGAAAAGTACAAGAAAATATATGGTAATAAATATATTACATATAATGTGCATAATCTTTTGCATCTTTGCGACGATGTTTTGTCATTTGGAAAAGTTGATAACTTTAGTGCATTTAAATTTGAAAGCTATATGAGTCAAATAAAAAAAAAATGAAGAATTCACTGTATCCTTTACAACAAATATATAATAGAGTTGTTGAAAATAGAAAGCTTCTAACATCTATTAACAAGTCTGATTTATGTAAAAAAGACGACAAACCTTTAATAATTAATGAAGGTGGAAAAATTTATAGATATTACAAAAAATTTTCTTTTGGAAATTTTACAATATTATTAGCTCAAAGAAATAACTGTGTCCTTTTAAAAAACTCTACTTATATGCTTATTTCTAATATTTATAAAAATAAAAATAATGATATAAAAATAGTTGGAAAAATTTTCCAAAATATATCCAATTTTATAGAAAAGCCTTCATTTAATTTATCTATAAAAGTTATTGATATACATGAAACATCAAATACATCAACATTCGATTATAAAGATATTAAAGCAAAATGTTTAGTTTTACCAATGGATAATAAATTTGCAGTAATTCCATTATTACACAACAATTTGTAATATCTATTACTAAAATTATGTTCATACATGTAAAATTTAAATAACTTATTTTGGCAATAACACTAACGTAATAAATTTTATTTAATTTATGTTGAATTAAATATGTCACTTTTGGTAAAATTTTAATCACAATAAAATTTTATTACCAACATTAATATATATAACAGAGAAAAGTATAGAATCGAAAGGATCTGAATAGCTCAGCTGGAAGAGCAGTCGCCCGGCAAGCGAAAGGTCTCGGGTTCGATTCCCGATTCAGCGATTTTCGGATCTATATTTTTCTCTTGCATTCATTTATTTATTTTCCGTAGGGGGGTTAAAAAAGGGGTTATGAAATTAAAATCTCAAATATGAGATTATTTCATATTTTAAATCTTGGCCGTGTCCAAGTAAAATTTGGTGCCTTGTGCACCGGTATTTAATTCTAACGGAAAATTATTTAGTTTCGTTAGGATAACGCATTGTCATCCGCGATTTGGCTCTTGTTGCCCGTCTTATACGTTAAATTTAAAATTTTATTATAATTAATAGCAAATTAAAAATTTTAATAGTAATTTAATAAAAATACATCAGTAGTTATTCTCTCTGGTCTTTTAAGGTAACATTTATCATTATTGTTATATAAAGAGTATCTCTAGGTTAAGTATGATTAAATAAACTTTTAAGTATAATTAAAGTTTTAAAATTTACATTTTCAAACATTTTTAAATATTTTTATTGTTTGCAGTTACCTTATTCAGTTGTAAGATTTAATACTGAATACGAAGAAGACGATGAAACATATTCTGTGATCCCGAGTACATGATTAAAAGAAAATGATAAATATATTCATATTGGCCGAAAAAGGATACACGGAATTGCATCATAAAATGTAAAAAACTACAGAATGACTGAATTATTCACTTGGTTACTGTAATTGCTAAATATAGTAAGCATGTTATTTTTTTGCATAATAAATAATCGTATATGTATAAACATATAAATTTAGCTGAGGCTAAATACTGCGTATAAAATATTAATAACATCTTGAAAAAATTAATTTTTATAGATTCATATGAACATGCTATCCAGAAAGAGAGAAGATTAATGAAAGAAAAAAGCAATACTGAATCAGAATCCCAATTAGGTCGTGGACTTCGAAAGAAAATAGTTTCATATCGCATTTCGAAAGAAAATGGTATAAAAATTTTCTTTAATAAAATTTATTGGAAATTATTTTTTTTGAGCTTGATAAATGAATATAATTATTCTTTTCGATGTTATTTTACTTTCATATAAGATAATATTAAGATATTTCTACATAATGTTAAACAATACTAAACAGATATTTCAGATAGCTCTAATAGTAGCTCAAGTAATAAAATCAGCGATTGTGATTCCATTCCCGAATTAAATGAAAACTAACACCAACAAGGTATAATCACGAAATTCTACATTTTATTTTTTATATTTTTTTCCTTTATAGTTAAATATATTAAAAAATAAAGAAGTAAAATTTTATAATAAATGTGTTTCAGATAATGATATTAATCAAAATATTGATGATAATGATACACAAATCTTGGACATAAATGAAATTCCTATTGTTATACAAGCAGAAGACAGCAATATTATTCCTGCAAAAGATGTTATTCCTATAGACAATCATAGTAAGTTATTACACGTATACATGCATCATACATACATATACACATATGCACACATACACATATACACGCGCGCGCATTCACACATATATAATAACTTTATTTAATAATTCTTACAAAAATTATTACTCTTAAAAAAATTTACATGTATTAATAATTATTTACATAAAATTTTATTTATAAAGAATATTTTATTCATAGTAAGTAAAGTTAATAATTATTTACATAAAATTTTATTTATAAAGAATATTTTATTCATATTAAATAAAGTTATGTGTGTGCACAATAATTATATAATTTAAATCAAATATAAGTTATAATTTTTCCACTTTTAATTTGGCTAAAATATTTCCACACTGTATGCGTTGGAAATATTTTGGCCGAATTATAGAGTTGTGGAAAAAGTTCAATTTATAATTGACTGCTCCTTGTAAACATATAAATATATATATGTATACACCCTTTATAACTTTTTGTAAACTATTTTTAGAAAAAGAAAAAAATAGATAAAAAATTATTTTTTATTTTGGATTACAGTTACTGGAACTCTAAATTCCATATTACGAAACGTACTTGAAATAAAATTAATGTGCAGACGAATAGATGAGCGTTTCAATATTTTAGAAAATAACAATAATAACATAAATATTCATCGTAATAACAATTTGCTTCCATCATTACCAATGGATTGTCTCGAAGATATAAATAATTTTGAAACTATACTAGTATCTGAGGAGGCACAATCACAGCTGGTGTGTATAATTTTTTTACTTTTTTAATTTGATATTAATACGCATTAGAAATATGATTAACAAAAGTAATATTTTAGGTCAATATGTTAACTATGACTGGTGGCACGACTGAAAAGGATGCAATGAAGAGGGCATTGCAGAAATTATTTACGAATAATCTAGCTACAAAATGCTCTTGGACTGGAGCCAAACAAAATTTTACATTAGAAGATTTGAAACTAATTATGTGCATGAAAAGTAAGTTACATACAATATTATTTCTTTATATATTATACATTATTTTTTTATTTATTTTATTTTTTACCTAATAAATATTCATCTTTATTTGTATGTAGATGCCATAAAAAAACTTGTTCCATTATAACAGAGGCACAATTCGAAGAAATTTTAAAAGCATGGTTCAGACAGTCAAATCTGCGGTTAAATCGTCAAAATAACAAGAATAAAAATAAGAATAACACTGAAGAAAATAACAAGAATAATAAAAATGAAAATGCAAATGATACTGTGGGAAATGACGTTGTACACTAGAGCGATGCATGATGCAAATATTATAGCACGGTTATTATGTAATAATTATTTCAATAAGATGAAGGGATATAAAATAGTGCTTGACAGTAGGTATACTAGGCCGGTTCTAGACCAGGTCCTCTGAGGGGGGTGCGGGGCGGGGGGGTATTCGGGGGCAGGGGGTATGACGTCACGCGGGCGGGGGGTCTTATCAGAAGATAAGCTTATCTTATCAGCTCATGTTACCTTATATGTTTATAAACAAAAGATAACATAAAAAAACTGTTAATCTCGGCTCGAATTATTGTGTTACAATAAAAATAAATTCTCGACGGCAATCGGAGCCTGTGCGGATGACATGCACAAAATTAATAAATTAAAATGAGATCTTAAATCAAACTCATTTATTAAATTCTAAACGTTTCGACCCACTTCGGGTCTTCTTCAGTAGCTGCAAAATACAAAGAAACAAAAATAAAAGATAATCGGTACAATCAGAAAATTATAAAACTCGTATACATACAATCCGCAAATAAATTAAATATCATTCTCCTCCCTATTCAAACCGTCCGGCCGTCGGAGTGTCTCCCTAACGGTGACCATCGTCAGGAAGGAAGCAGAGCAGTGACTCCCTTACCAACACTAATCAACATAATATAAATTAAACGTATAAGATCCACAAGAATTGTAAATTAAAAACCGGGAAGAACACTCACCCCGACAGCAAAAACAGAGAGAAGACGATGCTACACGTGACACATCACTCTAACGACTGTGCGGTATTCTACCTCGACACAGTCGATACATATATACGCAAAAAAAAAAAAAAACAAATATAAAAATAAAATATGAAAATAAATATAAAAACAACTAATACTTATCGGCACTCATGTCAAAGGTCTAACGAAAAAATCCGGTTATGTATAATCACAAAGCTAGATTTTGGTAAATTTTTTTTTCAATTAACAGATCAAAATTCTCGTTTAATTTGTCGGTGTCGCTATGTAAATTTAAACTATTCTTCTGACGCTTTATGTGGATCATTTCGGATATCAAACGTTTACCTAAGTAGCTATGATATATATAAATATTATATAAATATACCATAGTAACATTTAAATACTATTTCTAAGAAATATTTATAATACAATATCAAGAAATATTTCTATAACATTTCAAATGTAGGTATCTGAATGCGGACATTAACGGTTTATGTTACTTTTATAAAATATTTCTGTATACCTCTCTGAAACATTTCATGTTACAAAGCAACATTATTGAAACGTATTAAATATGTTTCTTGGTATAGTGGGTTGGTGCTGTCTGGGAGGTAAGTATTATAATTTTTATATTATATACAAGATATTTATCGAACTCCGAGTTGCAAAATTCCCGCCCATTGTCCGATTGAAGACACTTTATGCGCTCTCCAGACTGTCGCTCGACCAGGTTTTGATACTTCTTGAATGCCTCAAGAACTCCGCTTTTGTCTCTCAGAAAATATACTTCACACCACCTAGTGCTATCGTCTATGTAAGTAACAAAATATCTTGCACCATTTAAAGACTGTGTACGAAAAGGCCCGACAACATCGGAATGCACAATCTTTAGTCTCTCGGCGCATGGTTTGTTACTTTTTGGGAACGGCAGTGCTGTCATTTTACCCTTTAGGCACACATCACAACGCGTCAGCTAATCAATGTCACTCATGTCCACAGACACCCCAACTCTTTCGCGAATGACCTTCACTAAGTCACGAGAGTTCAAATGTCCAAAACGTTCGTGCCACTTGAGCAGCTCACTCCGCGTGGACTCGACATCAGCCCTGGCACACTCAACACCCTCACTTACGTAGAAAAGATCACCTTTTCTGTTCGCGGTGAGTCTCACTTTGCCACTCTGATCGGTCACACACGCCCCGTCGCGATAAAATGTCACCACGTGTCCCTTGTCAGTGATCTTCGCAACCGAGACGAGATTCGACCTCAGGTCAGGTACAAAAAGAGTGTCCTTGAGCGCAATCACTTGTTGACCTTGATTTAGATTTATCAGTTTCATCACGAGAAACGATATCCTTATCAGCATTATTATTGACTGAAAATAAAGATTCTTCTGTAATTAACTGAATCATTAGTTTTTTTCATTTTTTATAATATAAACAAAAATTACAATTTTTACCATTGTCTTTATTCAATTGCACAACTGGTATTTTCAAAGTTAGGTTATCACTTGTATTTGTACATTGTAGATTGTTGTCTAACACAACATTAGAGATCATTTCATTTTGCACTTCAGTATTAGCATTTTTATCTGACGTATCAGTTTGTTTCATAAAATTATCAGTATGTATAGTTTCTATACTGATAGGAAGTGTTTGAAAATTATTTATTTGGACAACAGATTCAGATTCGTTACTTATATTACGATTGCAAAGTGTATCAATATTATCACCGACTGTAAAAAATGAATTATAACCAATTGTAAAACATTTTGTATCATAATGTATATAAGCAAGAATTAAATTCTTACCTTCACTCAATTGCATGACTGATACGTATGGATTGCATGCTGGCAGTTTAATATTAGAAGTTGATTTATTTCCTAATTTAATATTGATATTTTTATCACACATATTATTTTGTTTTGTCAACTCTTCAATATTTATAATTTCAGCAGAAAGTGATTGAAAATAATTTGTAATAATATAGTCAAATCCATCAATGGTGTTATGGACAACAGTATGTATCAAGGTTAAAAATAAAAAATTATTAACAATTAATTATTTTAACAGTCTTTTAATATATATTTTTTATAATATATAATATAAAAATTATAATACTTACCTCCCAGACAGCACCAACCCACTATACCAAGAAACATATTTAATACGTTTCAATAATGTTGCTTTGTAACATGAAATGTTTCAGAGAGGTATACAGAAATATTTTATAAAAGTAACATAAACCGTTAATGTCCGCATTCAGATACCTACATTTGAAATGTTATAGAAATATTTCTTGATATTGTATTATAAATATTTCTTAGAAATAGTATTTAAATGTTACTATGGTATATTTATATAATATTTATATATATCATAGCTACACACACACACACACACATACACACACACACACACGCACACACACACACACACACACACACACACATATATATATATATAATATAACGATATGTCATGAAAAATAATAAATTAAAATCAGTAAATCATGTATTAGTTAAAGGTGTTTTATTACTATATTGGCTAAATAAATATATTATATATATATGTACATATATGTACATACAATATATTTATTCAGCTAATAACAATAGAACCCTTAACTACATAATTTATGGATTTTAATTTATTTTTTGTGTTAATATATATCGTTATACATTACTATATATATATATATATATATTAATTTATTTAATTGCACAAATAGTACAACTTTATTAATAAAATAATTATTATTTTAGTAACAACACTTCATATATATTATTTACTTAATATTAGTACTTAAAAAACTTGTTTTAAATATATAATATCACACTTTATTTTTATTATCTAAAAAATTGTAAATTAATATTTTCTATAGTAGAACATTTTATTAATTAAACTTTGGTAAATTTTAACTATTAAATAAACACTTAAGAACTTATGGTATTTATAACTTGTCACTAACATGCGTAAGTATTCATAGTAATAATGTGAAAATTATATGAACTATATAATTAAATTATTGTAATCATATAAATTATATTTTAATTTATAATTGAACTAATTATAATTATTAATTCCATATATTAAATGCTTAAAAAAACAAATTTGTGGAATAAAAAAACATAAACTTATCTTTTTTACTTAAAAATAAAAATAAAAACTTCATAATGTAAATATAACAAGTGTACTTTATAGTATTGTACTTTTAAGTATTTAGATACTTTTGTGCCTAATGATTCGTACATTAACTTAAAGTTTTGTACATACGTTCCCGCCTTCTTCTATTATCGCACGATGAATGATGCATTCGCTGCAATCTAACCGTGAGCAACTACATAATTTTTTGTAGAAAAGTCAAGAGTAGGTATACTAGGCCGGTTCTAGACCAGGTCCTCTGAGGGGGGTGCGGGGCGGGGGGGTATTCGGTGGCGAGGGGGTATGACGTCACGCGGGCGGGGGGTCTCATCAGCAGATAAGCTTATCTTATCAGCTCATGTTACCTTATATGTTTATAAACAAAAGATAAACATTCCAGCAATATCTATTACAAAAAGGCTGCCGACAATCAGGGGGGGGGGGTTGCGTTTCTTCTCCTCATACGTTTATGTTTATAAACAAAAGATAAACATTCCAGCAATATCTATTACAAAAGGGCTGCCGACAATCAGGGGGGGGGGGGTTGCGTTTCTTCTCCTCATACGTTTGTTTATAAACAAAAAATAAACATTCCAGCAATATCTATTACAAAAGGGCTGCCGACAATCAGGGGGGGGGGTTGTGTTTCTTCTCTTCATACGTTATCTGTATATTTCTAAGAAATATAATCAAATTTTAAGAAGGGCCACCGCTTGGCATACGCCGACAATCAAGGGGGTTGATTCATGATCTATACGTATATTTCTAAGAAATATCAGCGGGTAAAGTTTCAGGGCAAACGTGTCACCGCTTGCGGCCTGCGACATGTTTTTGCATGGGATTGTATATCACCCTCGCGGTACCTCCCCAATAAGCGGCGGTTCTTTATTGTTTATCTTAGGAAGAAATACCAGCGCCGATAACCAGCGGCTGCAGGAATTTATAAACAAAACAACCGCCAAAAATTTACGTCATCTAAATTTTTCTCATTCGTACGTTGACGAACAAAGGGATGATCGGGATATATAATGAGGACCGATGCCGCTGCCGGGCCATAGTACCACTGGCGAGCGCACGTTCTCTTCATTCGGGGTGCAGAATGTTTGTAATACTATCAAGTGCTTCCGACATTCTCAGTTTAAGTGCCGAACAGTTACAATATATTCCGAAGATTGTTTTACTGCAAAAGTGCGGCTATTTTGTAGAGCATTTGTGGGACAAGCTTCCGGAGCATATCAAGACGGATCCGGAGGTTCAAACATATTGTCGCTGCCTCGAATATTACAATCGACCGTGGATGCAAACGCATATTGACGGTCCAGCATCGATGATCAGGGATTGCAGCAAATGTCAGCGAAAATAGGCTGAGGTTAAAAGTGTGAAAAAGTGCCAGACATAAAAAAATGGAGAACGCGGAGAATGTTGAACGCGACCTGTTGGAGCGTTCCCGCCAAGTTGGCACCTTGGGCAAATATTTCGGATGGCTGCAAGAGTGCGAACGGTTTATCGAAGAGCTGGAAGAACGCAGCCGTGTCAAGCGTCCGCGTCTCTCGATTGGACATAGGCAATTTCTCGTGGCAAGAATAGCGCGACTCGAGGGTGCGAAGGTGCGCTTGCAGAGACAGTATGTCGGTGAATCCATGTTTAGTGGTGGATCCATGCCTAGTGGCAGCGGCGGTGGATTTAGTGGTGGCGGCAATAACGCGCAAAGACTTGTTTGGCGCGAGATCGATACGGCGTTCGATAGCCGTATACTTACCGGTGCGGTAATTAACGCAGATTACATCGAACCGCGTCAGTTTTTGGAAAATGCAGCAGACATTGTAGTCGAAAACGTGGAGAATGTGCTGCAGAGACACATCAGTGTAAAAGTGAACACCGTTTTCAACGGCGAATTTGTGTCCGGTGACAAGCGTGCCAATAAAAGTATCAATACGAGAAACTTTGAACTCTTTCGCACGTCCGATGTACGCGAGTGGTACGAGCGCCGCGTAATCGAGCCCACGCTAGCATCGCTAGAAGAGTTCCAGGAACGCGGTAGCGGCTGGGCATTGTCGCGGATAATAGATTTGACAGTAAATATCAACAAGTATAATCCTATGCGCGCGGGATGCCATGTCAAATTACCGCAAAAAATTGTAACAAAGAGAGCGGTTAATGTGCGATCAGCGGACAATGCGTGTTTCGCATGGTCAGTGGTGGCCGCTCTGTACCCCGCTGATATACATGTGGATCGAGAATCCTCCTATCCGCATTACACCACAGTGCTGAATCTCCAAAACATTGAATTTCCAGTGACTGTGAATCAAATTAAAAAATTCGAACTTGCAAACGACATCTCCGTAAACGTGTACATCATCGACAACAAGAACATCGTCCCGCTACGTCTTTCGGAAAAAAAGAAGGACAGACACGTCAATCTGCTGTACGTGGAAGACGAAAACAGCGTCGGACATTTTGTTTTGATAAAAAATCTGTCTCGTCTCGTGAGCTCGCAACTGAGCAAAAAAGCTCATAAAAAATTTATCTGCGATCGGTAAGTATATACTTATTAAACTTAAATTATATTTAAAATATTTCTAATTAAATTTAAATTTTTTATTTTTTACAGATGTTTACACTATTTCAGAGCGGCGGATAAATTGCAAGCGCATACGGAAGATTGCGGGAAATTGAACGACTGTGCTATCCGGTTGCCGAGCGACAAGGACAAATGGCTCAGCTTCGACAATTACACGAGGAAGGAGCGGCTGCCGTTTGTAGTGTACGCCGATCTCGAGTGTGTTTTGGCAAAGACCGAAGATGCCAAAAATTATCAACACCATCAAGTATTCAGCATCGCGTATTACGTACAGTGTTCGTATGACAGTTCGTTGTCCACATACAATTCCTGCCGTAGTGTCGATTGCGTCGCGTGGTTCGCCGAACAGCTTAAAAATTTAGCAATCCGCGTAAAAAATATTTTAACGACCAATGTCCCCATGATAAATTTAACGCCTGACGAGTGGACAAAATTTTGCAGCGCAACACATTGTCATATATGCGAAAAACCGTTCCGTTTGACGAAGACAATACACGCGTTCGCGATCATTGCCACCTCACCGGGCGGTACAGAGGCCCCGCGCACTCAAATTGTAACTTAAATTACAAAGAATCATTTTGTATTCCTATAGTCTTTCACAATCTGTCCGGCTACGACGCGCATTTCATTATCGAGGACATAGCCACAGCGTTCGAAAGGGAAATCGAATTATTGCCGATAACAAAGGAAAAATATATATCATTCTCAAAAACTGTTAGATTGACACAAGACAACAATGCAAAAAATTATATCAAATTACGCTTTATCGATTTGTATAAGTTTCTCAGTGCTAGTTTTGACAAATTAGCGTCATTTTTGGATAAAGATAAACTAAAAATTTTACATTCGGAATATCAAAATTTAACTAGTGAAAAATTCAATTTATTGACACGAAAGGGTGTCTTTCCATACGAATACATAGACTGCGTGGACAGATTACAAGACACACGTTTACCGCCGCGCGACTCATTTTACAGTTCCCTGACCGGTGACACAGTATCCGAGAGTGATTACGCGCACGCCGAGACCGTCTGGAGCCGATTTTCCCTTCGAACGCTAGGCGAATATAGCGATTTATATTTAAAAATTGATGTTTTATTATTGACAGACATATTTGAAAATTTTCGCGACAGTTGTATAAAAAGTTATGGACTCGATCCCGCGTATTATTATACTCTCCCCGGATATACATGGGACGCCATGTTAAAACATACAAATATAAAATTTGAATTATTAACAGACATTGACATGGTAATGTTTGTCGAACGAGGTATACGCGGCGGCCTTAGTCAATGTTCAAGTCGATACGCACAGGCAAATAACAAGTACATGCAATCGTACGACCCATCGAAACCCTCGTCTTATCTCATGTATTTCGATGTAAATAATTTGTACGGATGGGCAATGTGTCAACCATTGCCATATGCCGATCCGATTTTCGGTGGGTCGACGATATATCAAATTTTGACATATCATCTATCGCGTTCGATTCACCTATAGGCTATGTTCTCGAAGTAGATTTAGAGTATCCGCGGCATCTTCATGACGCGCACATTGACCTACTGTTTTGCCCAACGCGCGATAAGCCGCCCGGCAAGCGGGAGTATAAACTCCTCGCAACGCTTTACGATAAGAAGCGCTACGTAATACACTATCGTAATCTGCAGCAGTGCACGCGCCACGGGCTACGCATAACAAAAATATATTGCATACTACAATTCACGCAGTCAGCGTGGCTTCAAAAATACATCGAACTAAACACACAGTTTAGAACACGAGCGAAAAACGATTTTGAAAAAAATTTATATAAATTGATGAATAACGCGGTATTCGGCAAGACGATGGAAAATGTGCGCAATCATGTGGATGTAAAATTATTAACAAAATGGGACGGACGGTACGGTGCGGAGGCAATGATCGCAAAACCAAATTTTCATAGTACAAGCATATTTTCGGAAAAATTAGTTGCCATAGAATTACGCAAACTCGAAGTTAAATTCTACAAACCAATCTACGTCGGCATGTGCATACTCGACGTATCAAAAGTATGTCTTTATGAATTTCACCACGAATACATGTCACCGCTCTATCGTGACAATTGTAGAGTAATGTACACCGACACGGATAGTTTAATATATCAAATTAAATGTCAGGATGTCTATAAAAATTTGAAACGCGACATCGCTCGATTCGATACCAGCGATTACGCCGCGAATAATGTGTACGGTATACCGCTCGCGAATAAAAAGGTGCCAGGTCTGATGAAAGATGAGAATAACGGCGCGATAATGACCGAATTTGTCAAGCTTAGAGCAAAAATGTATGCTTTGCGGGTGGATAGTAAAAAGGATACTAAAAAGGCAAAAGGTGTCAAAAGTAACGTTGTAGCGCGTAGTATAACATTCGACGATTATACGCGCTGTCTTAATGACGAGATTGAAATGACGCGTCAGCAGTCATGTATAAGATCGAAATTGCATAAAGTGTATACCATCAGCGAGACGAAAATTGCTCTAAGTCCCTACGACGACAAGCGGTATGTCGTACCTGATTCGACCGACACCTTGCCGTGGGGACATTATCGAATACCATTGTAAATAAATTATATTGTAAGGACGTATTAATGGGAATTATATATATTTTGTTATATGTATATTTCATATATTTCATATATGTTATACAATATATATTATGTTATACAATGATTGAATAAAATACATTAAATAACATTGTTTTTATCCAAGAGTTGTGCAAATTGTCGAATCCCAGCCAGTTCACATAAACCTCGTCACCCCTCCTGCGCAGTATTTTCTCCACGAGGTACACATCCGGATAATTTGCACGATGCAGTTCATGCTCGTAAAACGCGATAGATGTCTTGCGATAATCCTCGAGTAGATATGTTACGGGATTAGTATGCTGCACTTTAACAATCTTAAACACCTCGGTTGTCCAATTTGGCGTGTATCCCTTCTCGAAAAATTGTTTGTACTTGCTGACGCGTACCTGATCACCTACTTTGAACTTTGCCGGGCCGCGATTTTACACGATTGTACACGGTAGCCAAGAGTCTTTCGGCGATCGCGGGGGGGTAACGTCAGCGGGTCGCATACCAATCGTTCGATGCTTGCGTCCGTTGTAATCTGATACGAGGCGTGGCAAGCATGTCGAACCACTTGTAAGTACCATTCAGCGTAACATCTTCCACATGTCGTTCTTTAGCGTGCGATTGAATCGCTCGACGACCGACGCCTTCAATATCGAATATGTAGAATAGTGATTAATGTCATGTCTTCGCATAAGTCGTGCACATCGGCGTTGTAAAATTCCTTCCGTTATCGGTTTGCATGTTTTTCGGGCATCTCTTGCTATCCCGAATATCTTGGCGGATGATTGCGTCAGCTGTTAGCTACCCTCCTTTTCCTCTTGAGTGTAAGCACGCATCTCGTGCTCCACCGCCGCCTGCGGCTGGTGGCGTATTGTGTGTCCCATTTTGTTAATAATTTTACATCCACATGATTGCGCACATTTTCCATCGTCTTGCCAAATACCGCATTATTCATCAATTTATATAAATTTTTTTCAAAATCGTTTTTCGCTCGTGTTCTAAACTGTGTGTTGAGTTCGATGTATTTTTGAAGCCACGCTGACTGCGTGAATTGTAGTATGCGATATATTTTTGTTATGCGTAGCCCGTGGCGCGTGCACTGCTGTAGATTACGATAGTGTATTACGTAGCGCTTCTTATCGTAAAGCGTTGCGAGGAGTTTATACTCCCGCTTGCCGGGCGGCTTATCGCGCGTCGGGCAAAACGGTAAGTCAATGTGCGCGTCATGAAGATGCCGCGGATACTCTAAATCTACTTCGAAAACATAGCCTATAGGCGAATCGAACGCGATAGATGATACGTCAAAATTCGATATATCGTCGACCCACCGAAAATCGGCATATGGCAATGGTTGACACATTGCCCATCCGTACAAATTATTTACATCGAAATACATGAGGTACGATGAGGGTTTCGATGGGTCGTACGATTGCATGTACTTGTTATTAGCCTGTGCGTATCGGCCTGAACATTGACTAAGGCCGCCGCGTATACCTCGTTCGACAAACATTACCATGTCAATGTCTGTTAATAATTCAAATTTTATATTCGTATGTTTTAACATGGCGTCCCATGTATATCCGGGGAGAGTATAATAATACGCGGGATCGAGTCCGTAACTTTTTATACAACTATCGCGAAAATTCTCAAATATATCGGCTAATAACAAGACATCAATTTTTAAATATAAATCGCTATATTCGCCTAGCGTTCGAAGGGAGAATCGGCTCCAGACGGTCTCGGCGTGCGCGTAATCACTCTCGGATACTGTGTCGCCGGTTAAGGAACTGTAAAATGAGTCGCGCGGCGGTAAACGTGTGTCTTGTAATCTGTCCACGCAGTCAATGTATTCGTACGGAAAGACACCCTTTCGTGTCAATAAATTGAATTTTTCACTAGTTAAATTTTGATATTCCGAATGTAAAATTTTTAGTTTATCTTTATCCAAAAATGACGCTAATTTGTCGAGACTAGCGCTGAGAAATTTATATGAGTCTATGAACCGTAATTTAATATAATTTTTTGCATTTTTGTCTTGTGTCAATTTAACAGTCTTCGAGAATGAAATGTATTTTTCCTTTGTTATCGGCAATAATTCGATTTCCCCTTCGAACGCTGTGGCTATGTCCTCGATAATGAAATGCGCGTCGTAGCCGGACAGATTGTGAAAGACTATAGGAATACAAAATGATTCTTTGTAATTTAAGTTACAATTTGAGTGCGCGGGACCCCTGTACCGCCCGGTGAGGTGGCAATGATCGCGGACTCGTGTATCGTCTTCGTCAAACGTTTTCTCACAAATGTGACAATGCGTCGCGGTGCGAAATTTTAACCACTCGTCAGGCGTTAAATTTACCATGGGGACATTGGTCGTTAAAATATTTTTTACGCGGATTGCTAAATTTTTAAGCTGTTCGGCGAACCACGCGACGCAATCGACACTACGGCGGGAATTGTACGCGGACAACGAACTGTCGTACGAACACTGTACGTAATACGCGATGCTGAACACTTGATGGTGTTGATGATTTTTGGCATCTTCGGTCTTTGCCAAAACACACTCGAGATCGGCGTACACTACAAACGGCAGCCGCTCCTTCCTCGTGTAATTGTCGAAGCTGAGCCACTTGTCATTCGTCGCTCGGCAACTGGATAGCGCAGTCGTTCAATTTCCCGCAATCTTCCGTATGCGCTTGCAATTTATCCGCCGCTCCGAAATAATGTAGGCATCTGTAAAAAAATAAAAAGTAAAAATTTAATTAGAAATATTTTAAATATAATTTAAGTTACTATATACTTACCGATCGCAAATAAATTTTTGACCAGTGTGTTTGCTCAGTTGCGAGCTCACGAGACGAGACAGATTTTTTATGCACGCGAAATGCCCGTGTTCGTCCTCCACGTACAGCAGATTGACGTGCCTGTCCTTCTTTTTTTCCGAAAGACGCAACGGGACGATGTTCTCGTTCTCGATGATGTACACATTCACGGAGATGTCGTTTGCAAGTTCAAACTTTTTAATTTGATTCACAGTCACTGGAAACTCAATGTTTTGGAGATTCAGCACTGTTGTGTAATGTGGATAAGAGGATTCTCGACCCGTGTTTATTTCAGCAGGGTAAAGAGCGGCCACCACCGACCATGCGAAACACGCATTGTCCGCTGATTGCACATTAACCACCGCTCTCTTTGTTACAATTTTTTGCGGTAATTTGACATGACATCCCGCGCGCATTGGATTGTACTTATTTACATTCACTGTCAAATCTATTATCCGCGACAATGCCCAGCCGCTATCGCGTTCCTGGAACTCTTCTAGCGATGCTAGCGTGGGCTCGATTACGCGGCGCTCGTACCACTCGCGTACATCGGACGTGCGAAAGAGTTCAAAGTTTCTCGTATTAATACTTTTATTGGCACGCTTGTCACCGGACACAAATTCACCGTTGAAAACAGTGTTCACTTTTACACTGATGTGTCTTTGCAGCACATTCTCCACGTTCTCGACTATAATGTCTTTGGCATTTTCCAAAAATTGACGCGGTTCGATATAGTCTGCGTTAATTACCGCACCGGTCAGTATACGGCTATCGAACGCCGTATCGATTTCGCGCCAAACTAGTCTTTGCGCGTTATTGCCGCCGCCACTAGGCATGGATCCACCACTAAACATGGATTCACCGACATACTGTCTCTGCAAGCGCACCTTCGCACCCTCGAGTCGCGCTATTCTCGCCACCAGAGATTGTCTATGTCCAATCGAGAGACGCGGACGCTTGGCACGGCTGCGTTCTTCCAGCTCTTCGATAAATTCTTCGCACTCTTGCAGCCATCCGAAATATTCGCCCAAGTTAGCAACTTGGCGGGAACGCTCCAACAGGTCGCGCTCAACGTTCTCCATTTTTGTAAAAAATTCACTTTTTCACACTTATTACAAAAAAACTTCTTTGCACACTAAACTTTTTTTTCTTGCACCTCGAATGAAGCATGCGCTCGCCAGTGGTACTATGGCCCGGCAGCGGCATCGGTCCTCATTATATATCCCCGATCAACCCTTTGTTCGTGGGGATGATGATGCAATTGTTTAATTCGTGAGAAATATTTGTGTGATATCTTCGGAGAAAATTTAGATATCGCTGATAATTCTTAGAAATACATAGATAAATTTCACCCCGTCGGCAGATGACATGCCGGATCGGATTGACATGTCGCAACCTGTGCGGATCAACCCCCTTGATTGTCGGCGTATGCCAAGCGGTGGCCCTTCTTAGAATTTGATTATATTTCTTAGAAATATACAGATAACGTATAAGGAGAAGAAACGCAACACCCCCCACCCTCCCCCCTGATTGTCGGCGCTCGGCTTGGATTTTACGGCAGCCATTCGCAGAATTTTTATCTTATCTTCGGAGAAAATTTATGAAAACTTTGATACCGCTCAAAGACGCCGCTTATCTTATCTTATCTTGTTTATGAACATATCAGGTAACATGATCCCCTTATCTTATCTTGTTTATAAATATATCAGGTAACATGATCCCCTTATCTTATCTTGTTTATAAATATATCAGGTAACATGATCCCCTTATCAGGTTATCTGATATGTTTATAAACAAAAGATAAGCTTATCTACTGATAAGACCCCCTCCCCCGCGTGACGTCACCCCCCTCGCCCCCGATTCCCCCCCCCGCCCCGCACCCCCCTCATTGCCCCTGAGTTAGAACTCTCCTAGTATCTCTACTAACATGCAATAGTAATTCATCTCTGTTAGTCTTAGAATATTCATTATTAATGATTCTACGAAAATGTCTATTTGTAACCTTCGATATATCTTTTTTCTTCCTCTGAGATATCTAGAATAAAAACAGAATATAAATAAATATTGCACGATAAAAATGATCTATTTTTATATGATGTATATTTTTTAACACATTGTAAACAGATAATATAATAAATTGAAGTGTAATCGATTTTTAGGGTTAAGATGACTCATACAATTTTTGTAACTTTTCTTATAACTTTATGACGTGTTAAAATATATACGTAAGAAATTCATTACAAAACATACTCTTCCATAATCATTTCTATATAATGTACACATATAAATACATACCGAACTTGATGATGTTGATGGTTGGCTCGAATGCTCACGTGTATTATTTTTGCACGTCGTATTATTAGAACTCATTTTGCACTGACACAAATGTTTATAGATACAAGAAAAAGAAAATGTCAAAGTAAATATAGTTTAACAGTACGTAAAAACGCAATGAAAATGCAACGACACACAGCACTGCGAACAACGACACGCTTTGTGTAGTTAATCCTCAACGCTCTGCGAATTGTATGTATGTACCACGAGGTAAGGCTGCGTTTGCTTTGACTGCTCACGCGCTGAAAGCATCATTCTATCTTTGTTGCTCATCGTACATCATATATGCAATAATAACTATTGCAATAATTCATTCATTCACAATTTAAAATTAAAAATTGAATATATATCTTTTAAGGTTAAACAAAAAGGCCAACGGAATAACTACTCAACGCAGTTATTTGCGTAAAAATATATGTATTCACATTTCAAATACAATTTTTACGCAATGTTCATAAATGTTACAATTGAAACATTTCATAATAACTCGTACTGTGAAAATTTCAAATATATCATGATTTATATGTATCTTAAATATTTCGAAATATATGTTTCGCAAATATTTGTGATATAATAGTGAAATAAATGTATCAATATTAACAAATCATACATTGCAACTTTGAATTGTTTTAGAGATATATTTACTGTAACATTACTTTAGAAACATTTATAATATAAGTAATTGTGAAATGTTTCAATAATAATGTTTATGAAATATGTCATAAACATACAAATGGAATGTATCATTTGAAACCTATATGAAACAATTTGAAATGTTACATATACATTTCATGTATAGTGGGATATCACATATCATAGACAAATTCAACGAATACCACGAAAGACTGAAATTCACAGTTGAAAGAGAAGAGAATCGTAGCATTGGTTTCCTTGACATTTCTATTAATGTGATTGAGAATGCGATATATGTAGATTGGTTCCATAAAAAAACTTTCTCAGGTAGATTTTTATATTTTTATTCCAACCATCCGAGGTGCCACACATTAGGCACTATTTATAATTTAGTGGACAGAACACTGCTATTGTCGCATCCTCGATTCCATGATAAAAATTTGCATACAGTTATAAATGTTTTGTTATCAAATGGCTACCCTCTGGCTCTTATTTTTAATGAAATAAATCGCAGGATTAAGAATTTTATCGGCAGCAAATTAAATACAACTAATAAAGAAAATAAAAAGGGTCCTCATGATAGCAAAGATAAAAATAACAAATTTGTTGCAATTCCATATGTGGAATCCATCTCCGAAGAAATATCAGCTAATATCAAAAAATCGGATGTAAATGTAGGATATCGTGTCTTGAAAAATCTAAACATTTGGATTAAAACACATAAAGACAAGAATGATGATTCCAGCAATTCAAATGTTGTATATAAAATCAATTGCAGAGACTGTGACGCAACTTATATTGGACAAACAAAAAGACAATTACGTACCAGACTTAACGAACATAAAAACAATTTTAAATTAGACTCTGCAAGACATTCGGTGATTTCTGAACACATTTTAAATAATAAGCACACTTTTGACTGGGAAGGGACTGAAATATTAGATCATGAAATCAACTATAATAAAAGACTTATTTCTGAAATGTTATACATAAAAGAACATAAAAACAGTATAATTTTAAAGAAAGACATCGAATCTCTTGAAAGCTGTTATTTTGACATTTTAGAAGAATTATCTGACACACTTTTTTAATAATAAAAAATAAACAAATTAACCTTTAACTATTGACAACACTATTGACTATATAAACAGGCTACGACATAATAATGACACATATTATTCCTTGATATTGCTGAGTCGCAACAACCAACACATAACATCAATATGTAAGTTATTGCTAATTTATATTTTTCGGAGTGTTCTTTATTGGAATCTTTTTAATATATCTATTTTGTGGGAAAAAAAGGGCTTGAATAAATGGGACTCATCTCGTGAAGATGCCGGAACAGACCGTTCGCGCTGTCCAACGACCAATTTGGACTCCGTGCATTTAATTGAGAGATGGTCTTAAACATAAGACATCTAAGAATAATTGTTTCAACCATTGTAATTAAATCGAATGATAAACGAAGTTTCGTCTGCATAACTTGCGAGATTATGTTTAAATTTCTTTATTATATTTTATAATTTTATACTTGCGGTTGTGTGTGATTGTATTGATAAAGACCTAGTAAGGTCGAAACGTCTACATTTATATTATAAATAAAAATTTTTAATTATTCTTACATCTAAATCATTTCGGCTCGTATATTTGGCCTACTTTTCATGTTTTATTAATTGAAAATTTTATACGAGCGTTGATTTGTATTTTTATTGTTATAATTTACACTTAGTTTTATGATTGATGATGACACAATCGAATCTCAGTGGACCAACAACTCAATACAGTAATCAAACATGTTTAATTATTATATTACAGATTTAATACATTAGCGTTATTATTTAACAAAAAATCCCAATTGCCCAATTGTTGAATCTATTTAATATGACAATTATTACATGTTACATTATATACATATATTTCATGCATGTATATCGATATGTTCAGCTAGCCACATGTCATTCGAATATTGAGCTACGTAATATGTTTATAGATTTCTATTGAAGCGTATTGCAGTAAAAAAATTAGTCTATACTTTGATTTATATTTTATTTTATTTACTAATGTGTTAAAATAACAATACAAAAACAGCGCTAAGTATTTTTTGTACATTACATTTTTTTTTACTTTTATTTTTTAATTTAAATTTAAAATTTTTATTTAATATATAGCAGGTAATCTTGTATCGCCAGTGATAAATAAAATTAAAAAAAAAAAATTAAATAATAACTGTGAGACGGCCCAACTGGCTTAAATTTATTATTATTAATAATTCGATGTCATATACAATAAAAGACGACGTTTTGACCTTAAGTTTAGGTCCTTATCAAATCTAAAATTAAAAATAATACCAATAAATGTATATACAAGAATTTCAATTTTAAAAAGCAAAGCGTAAACCAAAATTGTAATAACAATATTAAAACGTACCTTACGAAATCTTTAATACAAAATAAAATTGAGTTTTTACATTATACACATTTCTATATAAGTATTGTGTCAAGTAAACGTTCCGTATGGATGGTAAAAGCGAACTAAGTTAAACAGCCTTAATTATTCTATCATAGATAGGGTTCAAATTCTCTGTGTCTTTCTGTAGGTTGATCGTGTTGTTACATTTTTTTATAAAAAACATTTCAGCAATCTCTCTTTTCCTAGTGTTTGTTTCTCGATGTAATATATTTAAGGTTGTCCATTTAAAGTCATGCGAAAAATCATTTCTATGTTTGCTTATAACATTCTGGTTGCTGACATGCATTTTTATATTATTCATATGCTCTTTTATCCGAGTATTAAGGTGTCTTTTAGTTTGTCCAATGTATGTGGCGTCACAGTCGTTGCAGTCAACCTTATAAACTATCTCGGTCATATCAGCTTTAGATAATTTGTCTTTTCCGCGTTTAATAAAAGTATCTAGTTTTTTTGGAATCGTATAAATAACACTTAAGCCTGTTTTCTTAATAGATCTCTCAATAGTTTCGCTTAGGTTCTTAACATACGGCATTAAAATACAAGACAAAATATCAAATACATTATTTTTGTCAACAACGTTATTAGAATTTCTTAAAAAACATGTTCTTTTATACATATAACGCTCGATGACCGTCCTAGGAAAACAATTATTCGACAAGATTTTTTTAACCATCTGTAAGTTCTCATTATGGAACCGTTTATCCGATAACAATATAGCGTGATCGACTAAGTTGTTAATGGTGTTAATTTTGTATTTAAACGGATGATTAGAATAGTAATTTAAATATCTACCAGAGAAGGTGGGTTTCTGGTACCAATTAGTCAATAGTTTACCATTGTTTCTAAAAATCATTGTATCCAGAAAGTTAATCTTGTTATTAATTTCTGTTTCATACGTAAATTGTAAACGGTGATGGTAATTATTAAACGTAGTCAAAATAGTATCAATTTTATTGCGTGGCACTACTGCAAAAATATCATCAACATACCTATAATAAACCGAAATGTCAAATTGTAAAGAACTTAAACACTCTGTCTCAAGATCAACCATAACTAAGTCTGCTAAAATAGGGGAAAGAAGGGATCCCATTGGAGTACCATGTATCTGTTCATAAAATTGATCGTTGAAACGAAAACTAGTAGATTCTAATAGAACGTCGATTCCATATAAAAATTGTGCCAAACTAAAGTTTGTGTTACATGAAATATCCCTCCAGCGTTTTTCAATAGATTTTAAAACTAATTCCTTAGGAATGTTTGTGAATAAAGATGTGACGTCAAGTGAAATTAACATTTCACTATCCTCAATACTCACATTCTTGATTTTATTCGAGAACGTCCAACCATCTTTAATATGTGAGGTAGGTTTTGTAACTGATCGTTCTAATATATCATGTAAAAAACGCGCTATACTGTAAACCGGACTCCCAAGTGACGAAACAATTATACGTAAAGGCGCGTTAACTTTGTGGATTTTCGGTAGACCGTAACACCGTGGGAGATTCCCGTTCGTGGTATTAAGACGTTTATATGTCCTTTCATCGATCAATTTATTATCCCGCCATGATTTGATTAAAGAATTAATTCTACTAGTTACTTTTTTGATAGGATCTTTTTTCAGTTTAGTATAGGTAGATTGATCATTCAGTGAAACATTCATTTTGTCAATATAATCTTTTTTGTCCATAATAATGATTTTTCGCATGACTTTAAATGGACAACCTTAAATATATTACATCGAGAAACAAACATAGGAAAAGAGAGATTGCTGAAATGTTTTTTATAAAAAAATGTAACAACACGATCAACCTACAGAAAGACACAGAGAATTTGAACCCTATCTATGATAGAATAATCAAGGCTGTTTAACTTAGTTCGCTTTTACCATCCATACGGAACGTTTACTTGACACAGTACTTATATAGAAATGTGTATAATGTAAAAACTCAATTTTATTTTGTATTAAAGATTTCGTAAGGTACGTTTTAATATTGTTATTACAATTTTGGTTTACGCTTTGCTTTTTAAAATTGAAATTCTTGTATATACATTTATTGGTATTATTTTTAATTTTAGACTTGATAAGGACCTAAACTTAAGGTCGAAACGTCGTCTTTTATTGTATATGACATCGAATTAATAATAATAATAAATTTAAGCCAGTTGGGTCGTCTCACAGTTATTTAATTTTTTTTTTATTTTTATTTAACTTTAAATTTTTTAATTTTCTAAATTTAATTTTTTGTGTGTTATGTTTGCGCGAACGCGAGAAGGAGAGCGCGTATTAGAAGGCCGATAGAAATCATTCACTCTTTAATAATTAACACAGAATTTACTTTCACAATTTAACGATACAGTAATTTTACAAAGTTCCAATAGATAAGCCGAGATCGATTTCCAAGTGAGTGTGCGGTAATAATTGCGGTAATAATTGCGGTAATTTATAAGCGGTTTAATAGCGGTTGTACGTACTGAGACTCGAGAGACTAGCCCCCCAATTTTGGTGGGAGCTTCTTTTATCGGTGCGGTACTGAAGCCCCACTAATTTTTACTTCACCAATTAATTTCGGTTATTTAAAAAATGTTCGAAGGTGACGCGAGGGCGCCTGTCTTTATTGGAGGCCCCGTAATTTACGCGAAACAAGCACGCACCTGACATGCGCGAAATGCTCGATAGCGAGATCGATTGGCTTTCGGAAGCCACGTGATCGAACGGCGCATGTCTATTACATTAATAATCAATGCGGTGATCGTTGCTTTCGGTTAAGCAATGTTGTTGTTATTGACAGCTTGTTAAAAATAATCCTGATTTATCGCCTACTTGTTTATATCGGGCGAGCCTTTTTTCCGCGGTTTTTTCGCATATTTATCGGAAGAAAATATCGATTTTTAGACAGAAAAATACAGACTGAAATAATTATATTAATTTCTTCTCAATTTCGAACATCCCGCCCGCCTTGTCACCCGCTGACAATAAGTCGCTATGAATGTTCGATCGCGATTGATAGTGGGGTAGGCGCGCGCCGGCGCGGCGAGATACACGTGATTATCGCGTGGAATGTCGCTCGATCAGCTGAAACGATGAACACGTGTTGACAGTGTGGTGCGATCAGCTGAGAATAGTGACACGCGGTTTCGATGTGAAATAACGCGTGTGAATGTGAACAGTGGTTACAGTGCGTATGTGATGTGTCGTGTATTTCTGTCTATGCGTTGCGTGTCGTTACGTCCGTTGTGAAGTCGGGAAGTAAAACGATTTTTACGAGCGGACGCACGAGCTCGGAGGTCGCGGTTCGAACGGTGACCACGCGTACGATCCCGTCGTCGCCGGGATGCAGTTTTGTGATCCGGGCGAGAGGCCATCGGTTTGGAGGCGAAATCTCGGAGCGCACAAGGCAGAGTGCTCCGATGTGAGGTGTGGTATCGACCTTCAACCATTTAGGTCGTGAGATGAGTCCATGGATGTACTCTCCCGACCATCTTTGCCAAAAGTGATCTCGCATCGCCTGGAGATGATGCCATCGTGATGCTGCGGATCCACTGGTGTCCTCCTGTACTGGCTCCGGGATGGCGAGAAGCGGCGCGCCGATCAGGAAGTGGCCCGGAGTCAGTGCTGTAATATCGTCTGGATCGTCAGAGAGTGCCTGTAATGGACGAGAATTTAAACAGGCCTCAATTTGTGTGAGGAGAGTGGTCAGTTCCTCAAAGGTGAGAGTGGTTTCACCTATCACCCTCCGCAAGTGATACTTAGCGGATTTGACGGCTGCCTCCCACAATCCGCCGAAGTGCGGAGCTGCTGGTGGATTAAAGTGCCACCGTATGCCATGTTCAGCAGCTACGCGTGCGATTCCACGACCCTCTGTGGATGCAGCGACGAAGAGTTCCCGTAAAGTGCGGTCAGCCCCGATGAAGGTCGTTCCACAGTCGCTATATATGTCCGTACAGAGACCTCGACGTGAGACAAAGCGACGTAAAGCGGCGATGAAGGCCTCTGAAGAGTAATCCGAGACAAGTTCGAGGTGGATGGCTCTGGACCAAAAACAGATGAATACTGCGATATAGCCCTTATAGGCGCGGTGTCCTCGTCCCTTGCTCGTTCGGATGAGGATGGGTCCTGCATAGTCCACTCCGGTGCGCAGAAATGGCCGAGTCGGAGTGACCCGATCGCGGGGTAGATTACCCATCGGTGGCTGCAGCGTCGTTGCTCGCCATCTTGTGCAGGTGATGCAGCGATGTAGTTGCTGTTTCACAACTGTGCGTCCTCGTGGAATCCAGAAGCGCAGTCGAAGCAGCCCCAGAGTAAGTTGCACTCCGCCATGCAGCGTCCGACGGTGACAGGATTCCACCAGCAGACGAGTCAGCCACGACGAGGTTGGAATGATCATCGGGTGCCTCTCATCTTGTGTCAGCAGGGCGTGCTTAAGCCGACCTCCCACTCTCAGAACACCATGGTCGTCGAGGAACGGAGTCAGCTTGACTAATGGGCTGCGTGGTGCGACGGAGCGTCCAGCTGCGACTGCGGTGATCTCGTCCGTGAAGTGCAGTGTCTGCACTTCTCGAAGCCAGCGAAAGAGTGCCATGTCGAGTTCCTCAGGACTCAACGTTAGTCCAGCGGTGTGAGTCGGCTCAGAAGCGCGCAGCCAGCGACGGCACCATGCGGATATCCGTAGCAGGCGATGCAGAGATGAGAAGCGGAGCAGGATTTCTGGCTCGACGATGACCCGGTTGACAGTCATCAGGCTCGTGGCTTTCCTTTCTGGCACGTCGTCTCCTCGGATCTCCATCACGGAATTTGGCCAGGCCGATTCGTGCTGTGACAACCAGGTAGGTCCTGTCCACCATAAAGCGTGATTGATTAGTTCGCTTGGATTAATACCCCTTGATGCACAGTCCGCAGGGTTGTCGCGACCAGCTACGTGTCTCCATTGTGCATTAGGCAGCTGCGTCTGGATGTAAGCGACTCGATTGGCGACGAAAGTCTTCCAGCGTGAGGAGTGACCGCGAATCCATTGGAGGGTCACTGTTGAATCTGACCATAAGTACGTGTCTGATGTTGCCAGGTCGAGCGTTTGTTTGACATGTCGCGTCAAATTGGTGAGTAGCGTGGCGGCGCACAACTCCAGCCTCGGCAAGGTCACTTGTTTGACGGGTGCTACCTTGCTTTTGGCCATCAATAACCTTACTGACGTTTCGTTCCTTTCAGTGATGCGGATGTATACTGCGGCTGCATATCCTCGTTCGGATGCATCGGCGAAGCCATGAAGCTGCAGCGAGGCCTTATCTGCTCCGGTCCCGAGCCAGCGTTTTATTCGCACCTGATCTAGAAGATGGAGTTCTTCTAGAAGACGTTGCCACTCTCGAGCGTCGGATGGCGGCAGCGGGGTGTCCCAGTCCAATCCTTGCAGCCACGTGGATTGAATGATAATTTTTGCTCGAATCACGACTGGAGCGAGCCACCCCATTGGATCGAAGAGCCGTGCGGTTTCGGATAAAACCGTTCTCTTCGTGTGGTTGATGGCAGCGTGTGGATGAAACACGAAAGAGAACTGGTCGTGTTGCGGGTGCCAGCGGAGTCCTAGCGTGGAGTGACTCTCTCCTTCCCAAGCTGGCGGCAATTGCTGCAAACGATGATCGCTTGGTACTCCAGTCAGGATCCTCTCGTCGTTGGCTGCCCACTTCTTCAACGGAAATCCGCCCGCCAAGCAGAGGTTGCGAATTTCCATCTGGAGTGCGATCGCATCGTTCAGCGTATTTGAGCCGGTGACCACATCGTCGACATAACAATCTCGACGCAGAGCTACGGCGCCACGAGGAAACTGCTCTTCTTCGTCCGTCGCGAGCTGACGGAGTGTCCGTATGGCGAGAAACGGAGCACACGCCAGACCGTAGGTGACCGTTCTCAGCTGGTACTCTCGCACTTCATCATCAGTTGAATGACGCCACAGGATCGTTTGGAATCTGCAGTCATCCGGATGCACGAGTATCTGCCGATACATTTTCTCTATATCAGCAACGAAGACATACTGGTGTTGACGCCATCGGAGTAGTACGTCAGGAAGAGCTGGCAGAAGATTTGCTCCAGTCATGAGGTGTGCGTTTAAAGAGTCTCCAGTTCGCGTTCGCTGCGACCCATTGAACACGACCCTCAGCTTCGTCGTGGCACTGGACTCCTTGAGTACTCCATGATGTGGTAAGTACGTTTACTGATTGCTCGTTGTGGAGCATGTCACCAGCGTCATATGTTTCAGGTCTTCGTATTCTGTCATGAAGCTGCGATACAGATTGCCGAATCGAGGGTCCTGGACGCATCGCTTCTCCATCGTTGTGAGAAGCCGCTCGGCTGGTTTGCGGGTTTCGCGGAGTGCAGTGATTGGTGAGGAGAACGGCAGCTTCACCACGTATCGTCCTGAAGAGGTGCGAGTGTGCGTGTGCACGAAGAAGTCCTCGCATTGCTGCTCTTCGGCGGAGAGTGTCGTGACTGCGTTGGGCTCCCGTTCCTGTTCCCAGAACTGCTGCACCAGCTCGAATAGCTCGTGATCGGCAGTGCACTGGAATGTGCGACGGTGCTCTTCTGCGGATGCGACGCCGGAGCCTCCAGAGAGGATCCATCCTAGCGATGTCTTTTGCGCGATTGGCATCTGAGGTCCACCCTTGCGTAGACCCTCTTCAAGAATTAAGGAGCACACCTCCGCTCCCAGGAGTAGCTCGGCTGGATCGTTCTCGCGAAATTGAGGATCCGCCAGTTGGAGTCCTCGAATATGCGGCCAATCTTCTGGTGTGCTGGACGTGGAGCCTTGAAGAAGTGACAGGCGTGGCAGTATGAACGCAATCACGGAGAGCCGGGCGTTCGTGATGTCCGAAGTGAGGTGCAGCGTGACCTTGCCACGCGTTGATCCTGGTCGTGCGCCTCCGATCCCAAAGATGGCCATGTCGGTGCGTGATCGAGGCAGGTTCAGTCGTTGCACCAGTGCTTCAGAAACGATCGACACCTCTGATCCCTGATCGATCAGTGCTCGGACGTCGTGCGGTGCTCCATGGCGATCGGCTACGTTCACCCGAGCAGTGGCGAGGAGTACAGCCTTCTGCTCCTTGGCTTTGTGCAGTGCGGCGAGTGAAGTGGCTTCTGGTGTGTGTGCGGTGACTGTGCTGTATGCGTCGTGCAGTGAAGTGTGATGACGTGCCTTGCATGTGTAGCAGTTCTTCTTCGACTGACATTTTGTAAGATAATGATTTCCGAGGCAGTTGAAACACAGTCTGTGCGTCTCAATGAAGGCCTTTCGATCTGTCGCGGATTTCGTCTTAAATTCGCGACACGTCATCAGATGGTGCTTCTCATGGCACAGTGCGCATTGTGGAAGGTCAGTTCCGTGCTTCGCAACGTGTGTCTTCGCCGTTCGTGAAGACTCTCCGAAGTTCTTCTTGAGAGTCTTCGGATGCACGGCGTTGAGTGTGAACATCCGTCGCGTCATGAACTCCAAAAGTGTTTCGTGCGATGGTGACTTGTTGGAGTCGGATATAGAATTTTCCCATTCCATTCGAGTGTGTGCGTCGAATTGCTCGATGATAAGATAGTTTAGGAGGTCCATTCCATGAGATTCAATGGGACGACCTATACTCTCCTGTGCGTTGACGACTGTGACGGCAGCGTTGTGGATGCGATGCAGTTCGTCAGCAGTTCCGTTCTTCATTCTCGGCACGGTGGTGAATGCGGCGAAGTTGCATCGGATGAGTTCTCTCTCATTTTCGTAGTGTTTGCACAGTATCGTCCATGCACGTTCGTAGTTGTCTCCTGTCACCGGTAATGAACTTATCAATTTTTCAGCCTGTCCGTTCAAACTCGACCGAAGATGATGCAGGCGTTCGATGTTAGAGATGGTGGCGTTATCACCGACGACAGACAGGAAGAGATCTCGGAAGGTTGGCCACTCGGAGTAAGCTCCCGAAAACTGCGGAATCCTGACTCGAGGTAATGCGGTTCGAGGAGCGGCTTCGTTTAGCTTGACGGTGTCCGAGGCTGACCGAATGCGTTCAGCGTAGCCGTCCAGGATGCTCCTTTGCTGTACGTACGTATTTTCAGTCAAATCATGGAGTCCTGAAGTAACGTAATCACTTTCTCTGAACTTATCTTTCAAGGCAATACGCAGCTGATCGTGCTGGATGACGAACTTATCCCAGGCTTGATCAAGAAGTCTGATGCGGGTAGTTACGGCACTGGATGTGATGTTAGGAGCGCCCATCTTCTTCAGGTATTCGACCGAGCGTGAGATTCGAACTTGGATCTCACGCTGACTATCTAATAATATAGCGGCATCCATGATGTGACACTTACAGTATTTCTTTTTCAGGCACTTCACTCTCGTCTTCAAGAATGTTCACACGCGTGCCGGCGCGACGAACTGATAAAATATCCGGCTCGAAGGACCAAAATGTTATGTTTGCGCGAACGCGAGAAGGAGAGCGCGTATTAGAAGGCCGATAGAAATCATTCACTCTTTAATAATTAACACAGAATTTACTTTCACAATTTAACGATACAGTAATTTTACAAAGTTCCAATAGATAAGCCGAGATCGATTTCCAAGTGAGTGTGCGGTAATAATTGCGGTAATAATTGCGGTAATTTATAAGCGGTTTAATAGCGGTTGTACGTACTGAGACTCGAGAGACTAGCCCCCCAATTTTGGTGGGCGCTTCTTTTATCGGTGCGGTACTGAAGCCCCACTAATTTTTACTTCACCAATTAATTTCGGTTATTTAAAAAATGTTCGAAGGTGACGCGAGGGCGCCTGTCTTTATTGGAGGCCCCGTAATTTACGCGAAACAAGCACGCACCTGACATGCGCGAAATGCTCGATAGCGAGATCGATTGGCTTTCGGAAGCCACGTGATCGAACGGCGCATGTCTATTACATTGATAATCAATGCGGTGATCGTTGCTTTCGGTTAAGCAATGTTGTTGTTATTGACAGCTTGTTAAAAATAATCCTGATTTATCGCCTACTTGTTTATATCGGGCGAGCCTTTTTTCCGCGGTTTTTTCGCATATTCATCGGAAGAAAATATCGATTTTTAGACAGAAAAATACAGACTGAAATAATTATATTAATTTCTTCTCAATTTCGAACATTGTGCCTTATATTACTTTTTGTGAATATACGTTTAAATATATTTGGATTAAATAATTATTTAGAGATAAATAATTTATTTTATTATATATACGTATTTATCTAAATATTTTATAAAAATATTTAATAACTTTACATTGTATATACATTCCAGTTTAAATTAATTACATAATTATTCATGTTATTTAAATTTAAAAAGAAATAAATAAATATATATATATATATATATACATATATATATATTTTAGTGAATTTATTTTTTTATTATATGTATATTATTATAAACATTTTAAAATAAAGCAATAATTATACATTTGTATCATTATAGGAAATTCATCTAAATATTATATATTATGTTGTCATTTACTTAGTGCAACTTTTTGATTTCACTACTTTTTGATGCTAATATTTTAACAGGGTCGAAACGTTGTGATTGAATAAATAATATTTGCCAGTACGGTCGAGAGAAGATTCTTACCTTTTTTAAATTCTGTCTGGCGATTCTCAAATATCTACGTTCTTATTTTTTACGCTCCTGGACCTGGACATGGAGCCCACACAAGTGGAAGGATTTTTTTTTTTTTGATGTCGAGAAGGTTCGGTACTTATCACACAACACTTTTGAAAACTTGGATTAACAACGTGAAAAAGATTATTGCTGTGAACCAACAACTAATTTTTCTGGTACGATGTAGAAGGCAAGATGTTCTTCCTTCTCATATTATTAATCTTAAAACGAACATACTATTTAAAAGCAGTAGTACAAAACGCGAAATGGAGAAGATTACTAATAAATATCGTTATAAATTGCTAAAATTGGAAATAAAAGACGTGGATTTCAATTTAAAATACTTACGCCGCAACACTAAAGCGATAGTTGAGAAACTCTTTACATGTCTGCCACATAATCTTGTTCAAGAGTTTCTTAAGTTAAATGAAAGGAGACTTTTTAAATTTAAACTCTCTAATAAAAATAAGTCTATCAGTAAATTTGACAAATTGTGCACTAAACAAAACGCATTTTCTGATTTGTTCAAAAACATTGACAATTCTAAGTGGTTGGTGAACATTAGTGGTAAAACTATTCCAGATAAGGTATCTGATTTTTTAAGCTTGGGTGACAAATTTGGTTTGCCGATAGATCACGCAAATAGTAAGATCGAATAAATATCGTCCTGAAGAACATAGAGAATTTAGAGATTAATCACAAGAACATTCCGAGTGACGTACTAGAAACCACCAGAATTTCAGTAGCTGATTCTCTCAAAAAATTTTTATGTAAAAATAAACACATTTCTTCTTCTGACAGACACATCTTGCAAGGTTTTTCGCTCTGTAAAAAATTTCTACGCGATAATGAAGATATTTTTGTCACCAGAGCTGATAAAGGTCAGATCACCGTAGTAATGAGTAAAAATGATTATTTGGAGAAAATGGAATCGTTATTGAATGACGAATCCACTTACAAAAAACTAAAGAAAAATCCGATCAAACAACTAACTACAAAGACCAACGCCTTAATAAAATCCTGGCGAGATAACGATTTGATTGACGATTCCACATATAAGTCATTAAATATCACTAATGGTAATTTACCACGTTGTTATGGTCTGCCAAAGGTTCACAAAAAAGAATTTCCTCTACGCATCATTGTATCTTCATTAGGTAGTCCAGTATATAATGTTGCTAAATATATTCATAATATTTTACATAGTTCTATTTTGTTACCAAAATCTTACGTTAAGGACGGCTGGACATTTTCCGCAAATTTAAAAGATACAATCATTGACGACAATAATACTTTGATTTCTTCAGATGTGACCGCCCTATACACTAATATTCCAAAAGAATTGGTTTTACGCGCTATTGAGAAACGATGGAGTGACATTTCTCAAAACACGAATTTCAGTCGAGCTCAGTTCTTATATGCTGTCGAATTTATTTTAGATTCCACTAGTTTTAGCTTTAATGAACAATAATTGACTAAAAATATCGCGTGCACGATACTCTTCAAATCTTGCCGATGACCAGCGGAAATGAATCACTTTCGTAGCTCGACGGATTATCTTTTAACAACGCGGATTACGATTTTTCGGTCACTCGATAACGTGTTGATCCACCAAGAACCGGAACAAGAAGAAGGAACAGGATATTAGCGACTCAGATAGGCAGAAACGGGGGTGCGCGACAGATCATAATCGATACACCGCGCACTTGAGTTGGCGAAAAAGGACCGCAAATGCGAATTACAATGAGGCGTGAGAATGATCGGCTACGCGCGATGCCTCGTTCGCGTGGAAATTTGTGATTCGCTAATGCGACGATTAATGGTCCTCAATATGTCCGATCGCGCGACATTTAACTTTTCGCGGAGACTTTTATTGACTTATATATATATCTTTTATTGACGTTATGATTACGTACGGGTTTTCAGCACGTGTCGATTTTTCCTATTATTAAGGCGACCTCCCGGTAGGGAATTATCGTTCGGCAGTAGAATCCTGAAATAATGTCTAATTATAAGTTAGGTCGATACCGCTATGTCTTGTCAAAACTCTAATTTCTAAAGCATGGTGTTTGGAATAAAAGAACTATTATATAATGATTGTGTTTGGAATAAAAGAAGTATTATATAATGATTGTGTAACATTTTATGTTATAACATTTTAAAATTATAATTTCAGAATAATTATGCATCTTTAAGCGTAGAATATTTATTCATATATTATGTAATTTTTTTTCAAATGTAATTTTGCAAATATTGTAAAGAATACTTTATAGTTTTATAATCAAGTCAGGATAAATTATATGAAAAAATATTCAATTTAATAAAGTAATAGGTTGGAATTTAATAAAAATATATAATTATAATATTCGACTCAACTTAGTCGATACTTATTAAACTTTACAAAAAGAAAATAAAGAAATACAAAAGAAAAGAAAGTAATACAAATTAATTATAAATCAGATACAAATTGACAATGATTCTATGTTTTAGAAAAGACTCGAAATATCCGGAACGAATGCGAAGTGCTAGTCGAAAAATTACAAAGTTCTCAAAACGCGATCTCGCCTAATTTCCGGTAATCTCAAGTGCTTAACTGCCGAAAAGTAAGTGTGTGAAAAATCGATTTTGCTCTCTCCGTATCCTCTCGCGAAAGTGCGAAAGCCGTCGATCGGTGGGAGTAGAGTCGGAGACCATGTGAAAGTCCGGAGCAGTAGCGCAGCTACTAAAACTCGTTGCTCCAGAAAAATCCTTAACAATATTTCATCAAAATAATTCATCATAACGCTACTGGTTTGTTGAAAAACTAATTAGCAATAAATTGTGTAAATATTTATATATTGTTCAAAGGTCTATATTTTTATATGAGTTATTTCAAATATAAGTACATATGACTGCAGTATTTCATATTTTATTCAGATTTTATTATATAACTTTATAAATATTTTCCTATCGGGGTGAATGGAATGTACAATGTCCATAGTACGATCGTAGTGTTGTTAATTGATCAAATTTTGGAGAATTTTTTATTATATTTTTATTATAGGAGAAGGAATTTTTCATTATATTTTCATATATTTTGATATTTAAAAAAAATTATCTTTTCGTTTGTGTATTAAAAATTCTTTTTAGCTTTGTCTTGAGTGATTAGAGGATAATACTGAAATTAAGCGTATAAATATCTGGAAAATGAAGAAATATAAACACTGATCTGACCTATTAATCATTTGTACAATTTTGTCAGTCGATCCTGACACTAATTGTAAAGCTCATACTTAGAACATTGAAAGAGATTGGAGAGACACTTTGTGCTAACATTCCACGCGATGCATATTAAGATATGATTACTCGATAACAACATCTCAGGTAGCAAGCACACGTCATTTTGACGTCGAATACTAGTCATGTTCGTACGAATGACGTCAAGTGACCAGAAACTGACATCATATTTGAATGACATTATAATGACGTCATTATTTTACGTCAGTATGACGTAATATTTAAGTCCTATATTCATTTTATAATGACGTCATTATGTAGTACGTCAGTATGACGTAATATTTAAGTCCTACATTCATTTTATTTACGTATTTTGGTATCAAATCTAAAAAAGGATGCCATTTATTTAAACAATTAATATAAATATATAGATATAGGCATTTAAGAGCCGAACGCAAACGTACAATTTTTATAGGTAGATTCTATACATATTAAAATAAAAAATATATGTATGAGAATATTTGCAACGTCATATTGACGCCGAATGACGTCATTAGACGTAAAAATAACGTCATTTTGACGTTTAATGACATTAGTTTGCCACCTGAGTACAATCATTGTGTCGAAGTAACAAAAGCAAATAGAAAGCGTTTGCAACACTTGCGAGTATAAAATATGTCTTTTTTTTTGGTAAATAATAAAAATAAAATAATGCCACGAGCATTGCGAACGTAAAGTACGTGAAACAGATCACGCGCATGCAATCGTCATTTATCGCGCATGTTCTGTTTGCTACATCGGCGCGGAAAAATTATCAGTCTCATTGTCAGGTTAGGGTTAGGTTCACGTGCTTTGTGTAAATCCTGCTTGTTCAGACGCAAACGAAAAAATTCCGTATAAATTTTTAATTATTTATTATACGTTATATATTTTCTTGATTATATAATCATTACTGAAATGACTTTTGTTGGCGTCGAATTTATTCTCAATGATAGTGATAATGAAGCATCAATTGCTTTAGTACATTGTTCATGGTTAACGCCACGAAAAAAAGAGGTTTGGTGGCCTCCGTATAAAACTGGTGCACAATTTAAGAAAGCACTCTTCCGCGAAGAAAAGCCAAAAGATCAAACATGGACATTATACGGTATTAAACAAATACTTTTTTCTTGTGGTATGTATACAATATATATATTTATGTATGTGTGTGTGCGTATTGAGTATATTATGAGTGTATTGAATATATTAATTGTTTATTTAATTAATTATTATTATATATTTTATATTGTGATATTTTTAATTAACAATTTTATTGCATAAAAATTAGGTTATGTTTATAAAATTGAATTTTTAATAGTTATTTTTTTAATTATAGATAAATTAAAAAAATAAAAAAAAAATAAAAATTAAAGGGGGGTTTTTGAGTACATTTCTACAGGGAAATAAAGAGCAACCAAAAAAAAAGACATAAAAAAAAATTCAAAATCTATCATGGAAGAAAGGGATGAAAGTGCCTTTCTTTAGGGGCCCCAAAGATTTCCACTTGGGGAAAAAATTTTTTAAATTTAAAAAATTTTAAATTTTTAATAAAATTAAAAAAATTTTTATTTTTGAAAATTTTTGGGAGCTTTTTTTATCTAAGCAAATTTTTGTTTAGAATCCCCCAAAAAACAAAAAAAAATTTTTAAAAACCCCTGCCCATCAGTTCTAAAAACCAAAAGCCCCCCCAAAACAGGAAAAAAAAATAGCAAAATTTAAAAAAAAAAAAAGAATAAAATTTTTTAAATTTTTGTTTTCTAATTTTTTTTAAATTTGTTATATTAATTTATCCAAAAGACAAAAATTCAGATTTTTCTAATTTCCGACCTTCCTAGTAGGGTTAAAAAGAGTAGTTTTTTAAATAGAATCACAATACCATCCCCATCTTTAACTGTTTCCCCAAACTCTTCTCGATCGAACTAAAAATTTTTAAACCTTTAATGAACAAGGGAGTCCAAATTTTTGTACCCTTGGGGTGTTTATTTTTATTCAAAAAATAAAAGATTTTTTTTTATTACTAGAATGATTGCCTTTTATTTAAATTTTTCAAAAAATTTTTTTAAAAATAAAAAAATGCGAAAAAAAGTTAAAAAAATTTGGGGAAATTGAAGCCCCAAAAAACTCAAGGGGCATGCCTTTTATCCCGAAAATTCCCCTTTGGTTTCCTTTGAAAAAACCGGAAAATTGAACATAGAAAATTTTTTAGCTCCCGTGAAAAAAACCGCTTTTAAATAAGGGTTGGCCTTTGGGGGACCATTTATTAAAAAAAAAAATTTAAAAAAAAAAATTTTTTGGTTAAGGAAAAAATTTAGCGTTCGATTGGGGGTTGTCCAAGCAAAATTCCCCTAAGATGGTTCAACCGTCTTTTTAGTATTCCCCCCCATTTGAATTTTTTGTGGAAAGTCAAGCCCAAACCCCCTTTTAAAATTTTTTTTGGAATTTTTAGATTTTAAAAAAAAATATTTAAAAAAAAAATTTTTTTTTAAGGGAATCCCTTTTTAAAAAAAAAATTAAAATTTTTTTTTCGGGTTTTTGCTGTCTTTTTTTTAAAAATAAAAAAACCCCTTCGGGGTATTCTTTATGGAAAAAAATTTTGGTTTAACCGGGGGAAAAAAATTTAAAAAAAATTTTTTTTTAAAAGTGAAAAAGCCCAAAAGCGCACAGACGAATTTTTTTTGAAAAAATATAGATAGAAACCATCGGGCCCTCTCCTTTAAAAGATTTACCTATGTTTTAAAAAACTTTTTCCCCCCAAAAACCCCCTGCAAAATATGTTTAGGCGTAATGAAAAAGGGGTTTTAAATCCCGGGTTTTGGGGGTTATTTTAAATTTTGATTAAACCCCCAACAAAAGGTACAATGCTCCAAAAAAGTTTTTTAATTTTAGCCTTTTAAAATTTCCCGGGGGGGTTTTTAAAAAAACCTGGGTTAAAAAATGAGTTTTTATATTTGGGGGAAACCCCAGATTTTTTAATTTTTTTTATTTACATCGGCCTTTTTTTAAAAAAGAAATTGGGAGGAAAAACTATTTATAAAATTTTTCCTTTTTGGGAAAGTTGCTATTTCTATTTTAAAATTTAAAAAAAAAATATAAAAAATTTTGGGGTTTTTTTTTGGGACGGGAAACCCATAACTTTTTCAATCTTTTCAAAAAAAAATTTTTAGGGGGTAAAATTTTGTTTTAAAAAATTATCTTTTAAACCCCTTTTGCCCCCGAAAGTAGAAATTTTTGGCCCCCTTAGATAAAAAATTTTTGGGGGTTTTCCCTTTAAAAAAATTTTTTTGGGAAAATTTAAAAAAAAAATTTAAAAAGAATTTTAATAATCCCCTTTCGAAAACCCCTTTGTTGGGGAAATTTAAAAAAATTTTAAAATTTTTTCTTCCTTAGAAATAAATAAAAGAAACCCTTAAAAAAAACCCCAAAACTAAAAATTTTTTTGAATGGAAAAAAAAAAGGGCCCTTTTTTTAAAAAAAATTTTTTTCAAGGTAAAAAAAAAATAAAAAAAAAACCCCTTTTTTTAAAAAATTTTGGAAAATTTTTATCAATCGCTCCCCGAAATTTGGGAAATTTTTTAGTTTGATTAACGCAAAGTAAAAAAAAATTTTCAAAAAATATTTTTAAAAAAACCAAAAAGGTTTTTTTTGGGTTTTTGGAAAATTTTTTTTTTTTTAAAACCCCCTTTTATCTTACCCCTGCACCAAACGCTATTTTAAATAAAATATTTCCCAAAATTTTGTAATTCCCAAAAAAGGGGGCCCATTTCCCAAATTGGGCCAAAAATGTTTTGGGATTTCCCCTTTTTTGGGGGTTTTTAAAACTTTGGGAGGGGTTTTTCCCAACCCCCCACAACTTTTTTTTAATATTCTTTTTTTATTAATTTTTAGTTTAATATTTGGGGGAAAAAAATTTTTTTAAACAAAATTTTGAAATTTTCCAAATTCCCCTTTTTGGGAAAAATTTTAAAAAATCACAATTACATTTTTAATTTTTTAAAAAGGGAATAAAAGGGGTTTTTTTATAACAAAAACTTTAAAAAAAATTTTTTTGGGAAAAAAAATTTAAAAAACAAAAAAGGGGAAAAAAAAAAAAGGGGAAAAAACAAAAACCAAGGGGTTTGGGGTTGTGTGTGTGGGGGTTTTGGGGTGGGGGGGTTTGGGGGGGGTTTGGTGGGGTGTGTGTGTGGGGTTATACAAAAATATTAGGAAAAATTTTTAAAAATTTTGGAATAAAAAATTTTTTAAAAAAAAAAATTTTAAAAAACCCCTTAAAAATAAAAATTAAAAGGGGGGAAAAATCTTTTTACCCTCTTTCTGAATTTTTATTTTTTTAGAAAAAATTTTTTCGATTTTAATTTTTTAAAAAATTATTCCGAATTTTAAAAAATTTTTTTTAAATTTTCTCTATTTTGCGCAGGGTCAAGAAAAACTTAATTTAAATCATTATATTTTAAAAAAAGGGAAAAAAGTCATTTAAATAACCCTCAAAAAGGGTTTTGGGTTTTAAAAATTTTTTTATATTTTAAAAAAAAAAAAAGTCTGAGATGGGGGGGCAAAAAGTGGTTTTTTTTTGTGGGGTAACATTTTTTGACCTTGCCCCCAAAATTTTTCTCATAAAAAAAAACAAATCATAAGTCACAAGTGTCATTGATGACCCAATTTTGGGGGTCAAAAAGGGCTTGGTTGCACCGGGGGGAAAGCTGGGGTTTTTTTGCAGAATTTCTTTTTTAAAAGAAAATTTACAAAATTTTAAAAAAAAAATGGGGAAATTTTTTTTAAAAAAATGACAAAACATTTTTATTTTTAGTAAAAGGGGAAAATTTTAAAAATATAGTTTTTACATAAAAAGGGTTTTTTTTTTTTATTTCTCCGATTAAAAATGATTTAAAAAAAACTCCCCAAAAACAAAAAGGGGTTTGGGTTTTTGGGGATTTCAATAAATTTCCCGGGGAAAAGAGTTTCCCCGGGGGAAAGGCGAAAAATAAGATTAAAAATTTTTTTTGCAAAACATTTTGGGGGACAAACCCTTTCCCCTTTTGGGGGACTCCATTTCCCGGGAAAATATAATCCCAAACCAAACCCATCCCCCCAAGGGGGGAAATTTTTATTTTAAAAAAAATTTTTCCCTTTGGGTATTAAAATTTTTTTAAGTTAGACTTTTTTGGAGGAGGAGGGAAAAGGGGTTTTTCCTCTGGGGCCCCCCCTAAAATTTTAAAAAGGTTTTTTCCACTAAAAAAAAAACCATTAAAATCGTATACAAAAATTTTGGGGTCAAAACTTTCATTTTTTATATTCTTAAAACCCAAAGCCCCCCGGGGCCCCCTTTTTTTTTGGGGGGGAAAATTTTTAGAATATTATTTCTTAGTTTTTAAAAATTGTTATATACCTATTTTAAAACCCAAAAAAAAAAAAAAAAAAAAAACAGGGGTATAACGTGTAAAAATTTTTTTGTTTTAAAAAATGTTAGTTGTAATTTTTCCCCCCCAAACAATATTTCCCCAATTTTAAAAAAGAAAAATAATTTTTTTTTAAAGAGGGGTTTTAAAAAAGGGGGTCAAAAAACCCAAATGTTTTAAAAAAAAATTATATAAATGTGGGAAAAAAATAAATTATAAATTAAAAAATATTGAACGTTTTTTTTTAAGCTTTTTTTTTTTTTTGGGGTTTTTAAAATTTTTATAATACCCATTAAATTTTTTTGTTTTTATTTTTTTAAAAAAATTAAATAACCCCCTTAAGGGTTTTTTTTTGAAGCTTTTTTGGGGGTTTTTTTAAAATTTTCCCAAATTTAAATTATTTTTCTTTCCTTTTTTAAAAAAAATTTGTCGAAAAAAAAAGGGAAAAAAAAAATAAATCGACCCAAAAAAATCGACGTTGTCCTAAAACTCTTTTTTAAAAAAAAAGGGGGGTTTTGGCATCGCCCCCGCCATTCAAAATTTAGGAAAAAAAAAAGAAGGAAAAAAATTTTTTTTTAAAATATATTTTTTTATATATAAATTTTTTTTTAAAAAAAAATCACCGTTTTTTTGACCTTTCTATCCAAAAATTAAAAATTTTTTTTAAAAACAAATTTAAGGGGGGGTTTTATATTTAATTAAAATTGCTATTAAAAAAAAAAAAAAAAATTTTTAAAAAACAAAAAATACAGCTGATAAAAAACGAAAAATTTTTAAAAAAGTCAATAACTAATTAAAAAAATTTTTCGGGTTTTTTTTTAAAATTTGTTATAAATAAAATTTTAAAAAAAAATTTTTAAAATTTATTTTTGGGTTTTCTTTTCAAGTCAGTCCAAAAAAAAACCCCTTTGTCCAAAAAAAAGATAAAGGGGGAAAAATTTGTAAGCTTGCAGGGAAAAAAGTTTAGAAGCAAAAAAAAAGTCTTGGTGTTGGAAAAATTTTTTTTTAAATGTTATGTTTCGAAAAAACATTTTGGGGGAAAAACCGAGGGGAAAAATTTTGGTTTTCGGAAAAGCGATAGATTTGGGTTTTTTCAATCGGGGGTTAGACCCCAAAGGGGGGGCCCCCTATTATTTCGTTTCCTTTATGCTTTTTTTTCCCTTTGAAAAACCCCTCTCTCTCTCTTTTCCCCCTCTCATTTAAGTGGCCGACGGCACACCTTCCGCCGGGGGAAACGGGAAAGTCGCTTAAAAAACCCAAAAAAATTGGGTTTTTTTTGGGGGCCCCGGGGGAGATTCGCGCCCCTTGAAAATTTTTCAACTTGACCCAAAAGGCCTTTTAAAAATTAGTAAAAAAATCCCGAAAAATTTTCCCCGACGGCGATAATCCCACTCGGGTCAGATGCAGGGGGTTAAGGGGGAAGGGGGGGGGGGGGGTTTTCCGGACCAAAGGGGAGGGGGGGGAAGGAAATTTGGGGGAGGAAGGCCCATTTTTTAAAACGCTCAAAAAAACCCAAACATTAAATATATTTAAAAAAATGAAAAAACAAAATTTAAAAGAAAAAAAAATTGTAGAAAAATTTAATACAATGTTAGGGTTTGAAAGAAAATAAAAATTCGTTTTGTAAAATTACGGAGAACCTCCCCCTTTTGGAAGTGACATTCAGTAAAAACGAGGCCGAAAAATTTTTTGGGCCCAAAACAATACGGCTTTTGTACGGCCGAGCCCCGGGGGGCGTTGGGTTTTGTTCCGTGCCCTTTGAGGGGCGACCCCCACGCGATTTATTCGGACGGAAAACCGGGACGGAATAAAATTCGAAAGGGCCACGTGCAATAATTTGTAAACCCCGGGAAATAATAAGGGCCGTGCGACCCTAATTCTTCTGGGGGTTCTAGGCCCGTTTTCAAAACTCCGTAAACTTTAGGAGGGCCCGCGGGGACTTCCCTTTTAATTGATCACGCCGTTTGCCCTCGCACAAATTTACAAGGGAAACGGAAAAAAAAACCCCGAAGATTACATGCGCGAGAACGAAGACGGATTTCGTATGCGTACTCTAAACAATTTTCTATTTTCAGATCAGAAAACCCAACCCGACAGAACGACACAAAAATTACAAGACCCATACTTTTATCACAAAACGCGGGGGGACTGTCGGCGTTCCGCGAGAGAGAGCTCTCTAAATAGCGCGGGGGAGAGAGCACGCGGTTTGGGGGGCGCCCGGGGTAAAAATTTTACGCCCGGGAAAGAAATTCTAAACCCAAATCTCCAAAAAAACACGAAAAATTTCCGGTTTAAAACAATAACCGGCCCCCGGCCGGGGACACGCTTCTCTCCCGAATACGGTACTCAAAAAAAGAATTTTTCGGTTTTTTCAATATTAATAGGGCCCCCTTCGTTTCACCGGTTTTGCCGGGTTTCCCCGTAGCTTCGGGATCCCCGCAGGGGGAAACCCCTGCTCTCCGGAAAAAAGTCGCCGAACAATTTAGAGCAAGAGGCCTGCCGGATCCGGATAATTGGGTTGGGATTTTTACCCGTGGCGGCTCCTTTTCCTGGAAAGGGGGCCGGGGCCCGGGTTTCCCCTTGGGTCCTGCGAATTTTCTCGATGGAAAGTTTTCCCGCCGTTCCCTTTTTTTTGCATGGAGTTCCGCTGTTTAAATATACGGGCCGTCGGGGGGGAAAACCCCCCCCTAGAGGGGGCCTCTTTTGATTCCTCCCAAAAAAACCCCCAGGGCGATTGTTTTTAAACGATGGTGGAATTTTTGTGTTCCCGGGTCTGGCGGGGTCGAGGGAGGGATTCCCGCGCCTTTTGTTTTTCCCGGGGGTCTCTCGCCTCTTGCCCAGAGAGGGGGCCCCCTCCCCCCTCTGGCCGGGAAACTTGCGGAAGGGAAAGGGAAAATTTTTCGGCGGGGACCCAGGTTTTAAAAGGGGGGAGCAGCCAGGAAAAACTAGGTGAAAATAATATTTACCCCGGGGGGATCCCGGGCTTTTGGGGGGCTCTGCTTATCCTAAATTTGTCCCCTTTGTCCTCTCCCTCCCCTCAAATCTTTTTCTCTATTTTTTTTTTCGGTTGAAAACACTTTCCCTATCAAAAATTTTCGGCCGAAAAAACGCCAAAAATCGCTCAAACAAAAAACCCTTAAAAACAGTACTTCGGAAAAAGGATCGCGAAACCAAAATTTCCCACGCGGTAGTAAACGCAAAAGGGGTTTTTGGGGGCTCCCTCTCTCTCAAAGATTTTGGGGAGGAGCAAAGGTTCCCGAATTCCCCCCTCCCCCCGGGGGCCTCGGCCCCTTTTGGGCGGACAACAAAATGTCACGTCACAAAAAGAAAATATATAATATATACATATATATAATAAAAATTTTTTTTTTTAAAACAATTTTTCCGGTTTTTTTTGTACGTAAAAGCCTTTAGTTTTTCGGGATTCGCGCGGGATCAGTAAATGTATGTACCACAGTAATCCCCGCGTGTTTACGTTGATATGATCTACTGCGCGACCCTCAATCACGGCCCCGCGGGTCTTACACGGTTTTATACGCGTAACAAGAAAGCCGCGTATCTTTTTCAAATCTGAATATATTTTATTAATATATATTAAATTTTTTTTTTGTGTGTCATTTAGTTTATGGTTTTTTTCCCCAACCCTGAGGCAAACATATAACGCCCCAAACATTTGCCTCTTACGAGACTTTGAGTTTTCCCCAAGAAGGGGCTTTGGGGGAAAAGGTAGGGAAAAACACAAAGGCCCAAAAGCACAAAAACAACATACAACAAAAACAACAAAAAAAAAATAATAAAATATATTAACAAAAGTTAAAACTAAAAAAATTAATCAAAATCATCCCCTTTCATTTAGGGCATTAAGCCCTTTACCAATTATTATTTTTTTTAGATTATTTAAAAATTTAATTTTTATAAATTAATTTGGCCATAAAAAAATTTTTAAAATTTTCTATTTTCAATTCCATGCACAAATTAAAATTTTTTTTATCAATTTAGGGGGAGACGTTTCCCCGTGAAATCAACATTTTTAAGGGTTTACAAAACTCTAATGTTTTTTTAGGACTTTCTTTTGGAATAATCCTTTTTTCATTTTGAAATTTTTTTCTTTATTTCATTTTTTTGGGCAAATTTTAAATTTATCATTAGCCCCTTAAAAGAAATTGGTCAAATTTTACCTCCATTAGGAATTTAAACCCTTTTTAAACCTTTTGGGTTCCCTCTCATAAATACAAAATTTTTCAATTTCTGGAATTTAAACCCTTTAAATTGAAAATCACCAATCAATTTTTAAAAAAAAATTCCCCTGAAAAAAATTTTAAAAATTTACTAATTATTTATTTTTTGGGGTTTTTTTTTACCCCTTTTTCAATTAATGAATATATCGAACTCCTTTACATTTCAGACTCTGTTTAGGAAACAACATTTTTTTTTCTAGAGGTTTTCTGGGGTTACATTTTAAATTTTTGGAACTTTTTTTTCTTTTTTATTTGTTTCTATCGGTAAATCTTTTCCATTTTCAAAAATTTTATCATTTGGTTTGAGGGGGCCCCAAACGGGGAAGGAAAATTTTTTAGATTTTTAATAAGGATTTTATACATTTTTAAATTTACGCGGGAAAAAAAAAATTTAAAAAAAATTGCCCTTTTCAATTTAAAGGGGGAATTAATTTTTTTAAAAAAAAAAAAACCCACCGGGGAAAAAAAACCCCCATTGGGTTTGGGGGTTTAAAGTAAAACGAGGGCCAGAACCAAGGGAAAAAAGGGGGGAAAAAAAATTAAAAAAAGGGGGAAATTTTTTTAATCTTTTACATTTTTTTTAGCAAAAATTAAAACATTAAATTTGGGGGAATCCCCATTAATCTCCCTTTAAAAACGAGAAAAAAATTTTTTGTTTAAATAACCCCTTCTAAAATTTGGGTCTATTGCCTTCTTATATATGTTAAATTTATATTTATATATTACAGAGCCTAGTTAAACTCTTAATTTATACACGCTGGCTTAAAGGCGTTTATTTACCAACATTAATATATATACAGAGAAAAGTATAGAATCGAAAGGATCTGAATAGCTCAGTTGGAAGAGCAGTCGCCCGGCAAGCGAAAGGTCTCGGGTTCGATTCCCGATTCTGCGACTTTCGGATCTATATTTTTCTCTCGCACTTTATTTCTTTAGGGGGAATAGGGGATACATGGAATTAAAAATCTCTTGTAGAGATTATTCCAATTTTATATCTTGGCCGTGTCCAAGTAAAAATTTGGGGCCTTGTGCACAGGTATTTAATTCTAACGAAAAAATTTAGTTTCGTTTAGAATAACGCACTGTCATCCGCGATTTGGCTCTTATTGCCTATCTTATATATGTTAAATTATATTTATATATTACAGAGCCTAGTTTAAATCTTAATTATTTTACACGCTGGCTTTAAAGGCGTTTATTTACCAACCATTAATATATATAAACAGAGAAAAGTATAGAATCGAAAGGATCTGAATAGCTCAGTTGGAAGAGCAGTCGCCCGGCAAGCGAAAGGTCTCGGGTTCGATTCCCGATTCTGCGACTTTTCGGATCTATATTTTTCTCGCACTTTATTTTTTTAGGGGGAAAAGGGGATACATGGAAATTAAAAAAAAAAAAACTTGTAGAGATTATTCCAATTTTTTAAACTTGGGGCCCCG
>NW_028190279.1:122148-190170 GCF_048542155.1 Nylanderia fulva
GTCAAGGTAGGGAGTTTGATTATTATTTTTCCCAAATTTGTTTTTTTTAAACTATTTCAGCAATTTTTTTTAAGTTTAAAAATAGCTATGTCTAGCAATTCGGTTGTTCTTTTTAAAATTTTAATTTTCCATTTTTCTTTTTTTTTAATGTGGTCATTAGATATTAGTTTTTGGGGGAAAATTTTTTTCTGATCCTAATTTAGGGGCCCCCCAGTCAAATGTATGGGGTTTTTTTAAAAGGTTTTCCCGTGACAACCAAATTTTTTCCCCCCGAGTCTAATTTAATTTTTTTTTTATTTTTTTAATTTTTGTTCCTAACGGTTTTTTTGTTTTTTAAAAATATGTGGCTAAAAACCTTTAAAAATTTTTAATCTAAAAAATTTAAATTAATTTGGGGGGGGGGACATCTTTTCTGCCCTTTTAAACCCCTTTTAGAAGTATTCAACTTTTAAGCAACGATATCCTAAAAATACGTCGGGTCTTCTTTTGCTAAAGCTTTTGACTTTATCAAAATTTTTGATTTTTATAATGGTATGACAAAATTTTTTAAATGTTCTTTATTTGTGTTATAGTTCTATTATTTTTTTTTTTAGATTTGGGTTAAAAATTTTTTCTTTGAAAGTTTTTCAATCTGCGTTTTTTTCAAAAAAAAATTTTAAAAAAAAAGGGAAACCCCTTTGGAAAAAAAAAATATAATAGTTTTTCTCTATTTTTTTTTTGTAAAATTGAAAATTTAAAATTATTTTAAAAAATTTTTTTAAAAAATTACTGTAATCGAAAAAAAACTTTACGAAAAAATTTTGGGGTCAGAACACCCAGAACTGAAAAAATGCGCCCGAGAATAATATTTTACCAGCACGACACCCCCCCCGGCGATTCGGCTATAATGCTTTAAAATTAATTAAGTTAATTAGGTTAATCGACAAACTATTGTCAAAACATTTTTGGAGGTCAAACTATCCTAAGCTCGCAAATTGCCCCTGGAAATGAATATTTCTATTAGCAAACAAGATAAAATTTTACAAATATCTTTTAAAATTTTTTTTTTTTTAAACTCTTTAAAATGCTAGTCCCCGGGGAACTTTTTTTAAAATTTCAGGAATTTAGATCTCGTCGTAATCTATGAATACACAAATAAAAAATTTTTTTGCGTAAGTGTCGTGCTACGGGAAGTTACCCCTTTTTTAAAAAATTTTTTTTTTTTTTCCCCCCTAAAATTGACAGAACATTTGCGAAACCTACGGAACTCTAGAACTCTTAAAATGCACTAAAAAAAATTTTTTTTTTTTAAAAAAAAAAAAAGCCGTGCCAATTTCACAGACCCCCCCGGGGGGGAAAAAAAGGGGGAATTCGTGAAGACCCCAAAAATTTGGGTTTTTGTGGGGCGGGCGCGAGTTCCCGCCATTTTAAAATTCACAAATCCCCAAAAACCCCTTTCATGATGAAAAAAAACCCCAAAAAAAATTTTCCCGGGGACGGCAATATAAAACCGTGGGGCGTCAAGGGGTAGAGGGGGGGGGGGATTGGGACGAGGAGAGGAAGGGAATTCGAGGGGGGTATTTAAAAACCCCAAAAGTAATATTTAATAAAATTATTTTAACTTTAGGGTAAATGAAGGAAAACCCAAAAAAAAAAAAAAAAAAAAGGGGGGAATATGGTGTAAAAAAGAAATTTTTTAAAATTAAAATCATGTCGAACGCTACAAATTTGCAACCGCCACTCTTTTGGGCGGCGGAAAAGGGTTAACGACTGGGAAAAACCCCAAAAAAAAAAAAAAAAGGGGGATATTAATTCGTCAAAAAAATTAGGGGGAAAGGGGGGCCCCCAAAAAAAGGGGGCCCCGTTGTTAGGTCTCGTGACTTTGTGCCCCCCCCGACGCGGATTATTTTTTACGCGGGGAAAAGGGATTTGGGGTCCGTATGGTGACGGTGATTCTTAAACCCCGGACTTCATATGGTCCGTCCCGAAATAAGGATTCTAATAACCGCGGCCCCACGGGAAAACCCCCAAAAAAAATAGCGGTTTCCGGGCGATTTTCCCTGATATCTATGACGCGGGACGTCCTCCCACCAAAAAAACCAAAAAAAACTAAAGACCCAAATAATGTAAAGGGGGGAAAAAAAACCTACCCCCAGGGGAAATTTAAGACAATACTTAAAAAAAAACGGATAAATCTAAAAGGGCTGGGCCCCCGGCCCTTAAAAAACCAAAAATTTTTTCCAAAAAACGGAAAAACAAAAATTTTGGCGAAAGTGGGCCCCTTTCGCGGGAGAGAGAGAGCCCTCTTAAGGGGGATCCCCGGGGGTTTTATTTTTTCCGGGCCCCACGATTTTTTTTCCAAAAACCAAAAATTTTTTTTTTTTTATTGCTTTTAAAAGAAAAAAAATGTTTTTTACGATTAAAGTTAATCAAAAAAAAAGTACGCAGCTGTCTATTTTTTGATTTAAAAGACAAAAAATTTTTAAATCGAGTTTTTTTTTTCTTTTTCCCCCGTCACGTCAAAAACAATATTTTTGATTTAAAAATTTCAAAATTCTTTCGTAAAAATTAAAAACGCTTCGCCCCCAAAAAATTGCAAAAGGAAATTAGTAACTTGCAAAAATAATTTTAAAAATCTAAAAAAAAAAAATTTTTGGGGTTTTTTTGGAAAAATTTTTTTTACATTTATGTGCGAATGACATTTTGGGGAAAAATTTTAAGGGGCAAGGGAAAATTTTTTTTTGGGATTTTCGCGATGAGGGGTTTTTCAAAAAGGCTTAGACAAGGACAACGTCATTTTTATTTTTGTTTCTCTCATGCTGTCTTGTCTTCAAAACCCCCACCTCTTCTCTCTCTCTCCCCCCCCCTTCTTCTTTTTTTTGTCTTCAAAATTTATCCCAGTGTTGGAGAGAGAAAAAATGCTTTCTAAAAAAAAGTATAGTTTTAAACCTAATATTTATATATGGTAAAATTTAAATTTTATATTATAAAAAAACCCTTTATAATTTTAAAATATATAATACGGGATGTTACGGTATTACGTGTTTTTAGCAACCCCGCGACGTGGGGTGAGGCGTCGCCAAGGGAATAAAAAAAAAATACGCGCGGATTACTGTGGTAATAAATATTTCTTTTATTCCGCGCAAAAACGAAAGAAAATTTACGTCCCTTTTTTTTGACAAAAAAAATCGAATATTTTAAATATATATATATATATGGTGTGTTTAAAAAAAAAAAAAATTTTATAAAAATTGTAACCGGGTTTTTTTTTGTTTTGCCCCGGGGGGATTTAAAAAAATCCCGGGGAAAAAGGGGGCCCCCGGAAGTCCCGCGGCCCCCTTCGGCGGGGGAAAGGGGGAAATTTTTCGAAAAAAAACAAAAAAAATGTTTTTTGGGGGGCCGGCGCGGTTCGCGCCACCTGAAAATTTACAACTTAAAAAAAGCCCCCTTTTAATTAGTAAATCTCCCAAATTTCCGCGGGCGATAATCGATCGTCAGGGGTCAGGGGGGAGAGGGGGGAGTTCGGAGGGGAAAGGGGGGCGGAATTCGAGAGAGGCTTTTTGAAAATCGCTAAAAAATTTAAAAAGCATTAAATTAAAATTTTAAAAAATGAAAAACGAAGAAGACAAAAAAAATTGAAAAAATTTTAGAAAACAAGGGAGGGGTTTAAAAAAAAACTTTTGTTGATTATTACGGAGAGACCTCCGCTTTAGAAAAGTGACATCAAAAAAACAGGCGAAATTTTATTTGGGGCAATCAAACGGCGTATGTGGGGCCCAGACGCGGCGCGTTGTTTTGTTCGCCCTTTTTGAGACGCCCCCCCGCATGATATCGGACACAGGGGGACCGGAAAAAAAGTTCGAAAAGCTACGTGTCGAATAATTAAAACCCCACGAATTTAAAAAAGGGCCGTGCAACGTAACATTCTGAGGATTTAGGCAATAAAAAATTCCGAAAAATGTAGTGGGCCCCCCGCGACTTCCTTGAGATCGTTTCCCCCTTGCCCCTCGACAAATTAAAATAATGGGAAAAATGGGGGGAATGATGACTGGGCGGAACAAAGAGGGTTTATTTCGAGGGGACTCTAAAACAATTTTCTTTTTTCAGATCAAAAAAAAAAAACAGACGAAAACGACCAAAATCCGAGACGATTTTTATCACAAAATCGCGGCGAGTCGGCGTTCCGGGAGAAGCCTCTTAAAATCCGGGGGAGAGAGACGCGGTGGCCGGGCCCCGGGAAAAAAATTTACGCGGAACGAAATTTTAACCAAAAAACCTCTAAAAAATCAAAAATTTCCCGGTTTGAATCAAAAAAACCCGGGGCCGGGGGCCGTGCCCGCTTCTCTCCCAAATAGGGTCCCAAAAAAAATTTTTAAGCGTTTTTAAAATATTATATGGGGGTTTTTCGTTCACGGTATCGGGGGCCCCTCGTATGCTTCGGCACCCCCCGCACCCCCCCTTTTCTCTCCAAACGCCCCAAAAAACAGGCGAAAAGGGGGCCCCCTCCGGTTTACCCGATAAGGATGGGTTTTTTTTCCCCCCCGGTGGCGCTTTTTATCCGGGAAAGGGCCGCCGGGTGCCCCGGGGGTCCTGCGTTTTTTCTCGATGTAAAGTTTCTCCCCGGGTTCCTTTTTTTTTTGCATGGAGTTCCGGGTTCCTCTTTTGGGGCCCGGGGGGGAAAAGACCTACAAGGCGCCTTTTTTGCGATTTCCCCCAAAATCCGCCGGGTCTTTTTTTGAGGGGGGTGGAATTCTGTGCCCGGGGTTTGCGGGGTCGAGGCGGGGGACTCCCGCGCCTTTTTTTCCGGGGGTTTCTTCCCCGCAGAAGGGGCCATCCCCGTCTCTGGCCGGAATCTCTGCGGAAGAAGGAAATTTTAGGGCGGGTACCAGGTTTTAAACGGGAGGAGCAACCCCAAAAAAACTGGTGAAAATAATTTTTAAAACCCGGGGGGGACCCCGGGTTTGGGGGGTTTCCGGCTCGGCCCCAAATCGCCCCTTTTGTCCTCTCCGTCCTCTATTTTTCTTCATGGTTTTTCGGTTGAGACACGTCCCATGCAAAAAATTTTCCCCCGAAAAAAGAAAAAAAAAAAAATCGCTAAAAAAAAAAAATCAAAAATACAGTATTTTGCGAAACGGGGTGCGCAAAACATCCTCCACGCCCGGGGTAAACCCAAAAAAAGGGGGTTTTTTCGGGTGCTCTTCTCTCTAAAAAATTTGGGGGAAAAAAAAAAGGGTTTCCCCCCAATTTCCCCCCTTCCCGGGCCCGGGGGCCTTGGGCCCCCCTTTGGCGGACATACAAAAGGGCCGTCAATAATATTAAAATTTTATTACATATAAATATTTTAAAAATTTTTTTTTTAAAAAAAATTTTCCCATTTATTAGGGACAAAAAAGGGCGTCAGATTTTTTGTATTTGCGCGGTATCAAAATATTAGTACCCAGTAATCCGGCGTGTTTAGTTGATTGATCTACTGCGCGGGCGCCCCACTCACGTCCGGGGGGTTTTTCACGTAACCCGGGAACAAGAAAGCAGGTACGTTGTAAAAATTTAAATATATATTTATAATAATAGTTATTTTTTTTTGGTGTCTTTATTTTTTGGGGTTTTTCCCCCCCCAGGGGAAAAAAAATAACGCCAAAAAAAATTCCCCCTTTTAAAACGTAAATTTCCTTCCCAAAAAGGGGGTGTACAGGTTATTTTTTTAAAAAATTTCTATTTTGCATTCATACACAACATCCCCAAAAACATACAACCCTCAAAACATACATTTTAAAAAATTTTTTAAAAAAATTTTATCAAAATTAAAACCCCCAAAAAAAATTTAAACAAATCTCCCTTTTTTTTTTTCATTCCCCCTTGACCAAATTTTTATTTTTTTAGATTATTTAAAAAATTTAAATTTTATTTTTAATTTTATTCCATAAAAAAAATATATTATTCTATTATAAAATTTCCTGCCATAATTTTTTAAATAAATTGAGGGGGAAAAACTTAAAAGGAGTCAAATTTTTCAAGGTTGACATACTCAATTTTTTTTTGGACTTCGTTTTTGGAAAATCCTTTTATCCCTAGAAATTTTTTTTTTTTTTCTTTTTTTTTTAAAATTTTTTTCTCTTTTGCCCCATTAAAAAAAAATTTGGAAAATTTTGACCCCATTGGGGAAATTTAAAACCTTTTTTAACCCCTTTTTTGATATCCCCTTTATAAATCAATTACTAATTTCCTTGGAATAAAAAAAACTTAAAATCACCACCATTTTTAAAAAAAAAATTTCTCTAAAAAATTAAAAATCTACTAAATTTCTTTATTTTGGAGTTAAATTTTTCCCTTTGCTTTAAAATTAAAAATTTTCAAAATTTTCCCCCTTTCTATTTAAAACTTTTTTTTGGGGTAAAACATTTTTATTGTACAGGGGTTTTAGGGTTTTCAAAGTAATTTTTGGGAAAATTTTTTTTTCTTTCTATTTGTTTCTATCGGAAAATTTTCCCCTTTTTTTTAAAAAAAACATTTTTTGGGGGGAGGCCCCCGGGGAAATTTTGGGCTTTGGGGGGGGGGGTTTTTCAAATCAAACGAGGGGAAAAAAAAAAAAAAAAAAAAAAAACAAAAAAATTTTAAAAAAAAAAAATTTTTAAACCCAATTTTTAAAAAAAACCAAGTTTTTTTTTTTGGGGGGTAAACAACCTAATTTCCAAATTTTAAAAAATTAATTTTAAAATTAATTTAAAAAATTTGAACTTTTTTTTTAATCTTTTTTACTTTTTTTATAAAAAATTTAAATATTTTTTAAATTTTAAAAATCTAAATTTAAAATTTTTTTAAAAACGAGAAAAATTTCCCCTTTTTAAGGGGGTTTTTGACCCTTTTTAAAAAATTCCCCTTTTCCTTTTAAAATTTTCAATTTTTTTTTTTAATTAATTTTTTAAATTTTGATTTAAATTATTTAAATTCCTTTAATTTTATTTTTTTTTATAAAAAAAAACCAATAATTTTTTTTTATTCTTTTTTATTTTTTTTAAATTTTTTGGTTTAAAATTTGAATATTTGAACAACCCTTAGATTGAAAAATTAATTTTTTATTATTTTTTAAATTAATAAGGGATTTGAATAAAAAATAACATTTAAAATTCTTTTAAAAATTAAAATTTTTTTATAAACTTATTTCTTTTAAAGAAAAAAAAATTCATTAATTCGCTTAAAAAATTTTTATTATTTAAAAAAAAATTTTAAATTCTAATATAAAAATTATTTTAAACCAAAATAGAGGTTAATTTTGAAAAATTTGAATGGATTAATAAACCCAAAAAAACCCCAAAATAAAAATTTGAAGAATATAATTTAACCTTTTTAAAATTTTTAAACATCATTCTTTTTCTTATTTTTTTATTGTTTAAAAAAAAAATTTAAAAATAAAAATAGTTTAAATTTTTAAAAAAAATTTTCTTTATAAAAAAAATTTTATAAAAATTTTTATAAATTAAAAATATTTTAATTTAAAAAATAATTATTTAATTTAAATTAAAAATAATATTATTATCTTAATATTTCAAAAATTAAATTTTTCCCTTTTTTAAAAATTTTAAATTTTTTTTTAAAAAACTTTTTTATAAAAATTAAAATAAAAAAAATTTTTTAAATAAAACTAATAAAAATAAAACTTTAAAAATCTTTAAAGGTTTAAAATTAAATTTTCAATTATCATTTTAAAACATTTAAAAAAATTTTTTTATAAAATTAAACCAATTTTCTTTTTAACTTTTTTTCGTCCCCTAAGGGGGTTAAGGGCTTTTAAGGCGTTCCCCCAACCTTCAAACTCTTAAATTTTTAATTCTCTTAACTTACCCTAATTTTCAAAAACTTAATTCTACCTTAAACCCTTATTAATACTTTAGAGAGAGAAAGGCCGTCCCTCCTATCGTGTTCGCTTGATTCCCCCCCTTTTTCCCCACCTCATTTAACCCACTTTTCTCCCCTCATACTTCTTTTCCCCCTTTTCCCCCCCTTCCCCCTTTTTCGTTCTCCCCTTTCCCCTTTTTTCTTATTTTTTCTCCCCTCCTTTTTTTCCTTTGCGATTTCCCTTATTCTTTCCCCCCCTTTCCCCCCCCCTTCCCCCCCACTCCTTCAAATGCTCCCATGTTTCTTTTTTCCGCATAAAAACCCACACCTTTTTCCCCCTTTTCCCAAACTCGCCCTCTCATCTCTTGTTTTTGAAACCGGGAAACCCCTTTTTCCTTACTTTTTCCCCCCCTTTTAGGTATTCGGTAACCCCCCTCCTCCTTCCCCCCAAAACCCATTATATTCGCTCTCTATCTTCCCCCCTTTCCCCTTTTTCCCTTTTTTTTTTGTTTTCCCCCCCCCCTTCTTCTCCCCTTCCCTTTTTTTTTCCAATTTTTCCCTTCTTTTTCCCTTTCTTAAATTTCCCCTTTTCCCCCAATGTTTTTTCCTTCCCCCCTTTTTTCCTTTTATCCCCCAAAAAATTCCCGCTAAAATTCCCCCCTTTTTCCTCCAATTCCCCTCAACCCCCCGCCCTCCCTTCCCATCCCAAATTTTTCTTTCCCCTTCCTCTTACCAATACCCGGGGCACCTCCACCCATATTTCCGCCCCTATTCCCAAAAACCCTCCCACAAATTTCCATTGCCTATCTTTTTCCCCGCTCCCGCAAAATTCTCTTTCCATTCCCCCACCGTCTTATCACCCTCCCTTCCAACCGTTTTTACCTGGCCCCCTCCCCCCCTTTTCGTAGCTTATACCCAAAATGGAATTTTTTCACTTCCTAACCTTTTTTCCCTTTCATTCCCTCCACTTCTTCATTTCCCCTCCCCTTTTTAAAAACCCATTACCCTTTTTTTTACACATTACCTCAACCCTTTTTGTCCCTTAAATTTTTCCTTTTCCCCAACATAGTATACCCTTCTTCATCCCGCCAAAAATACCTATCTTGGTAGCAAACAATGCACCTTTTCTCCTCCCCAGTTTCACCCCCCCCCCCCCAACCTCCTTTTCTTAGCTCTTCCTCTATATCCGCTATCAGCAAACTGAATAAGTGCGGACTCATTGGGCAACCTTGCCTCACCCCCCTTGCCGTCCAAAAATTTTCTCCCTCCTCCTTCCCCACTCTTACCTTACTCCTCGTTTCCCTGTACACCTCTTCTATCCTACTCCTTAATCCCTCCCTCATTCCCCTCCTCTTCATTGCCTCCATTAACACCTCCCTATCTACCGAATCAAACGCCGCCTTCAGGTCCATAAATGCCGCGACTACCTTTCCCCCCTTCTTGTTTACCCTCTTATTCACCAGATAGTTCAACACATAGATACTATCCATCACCCCCATTCCCTTCCTAAAACCTGTCTGACTCTCCGGTATCATATTCTTCCCCTCCATTTCTTCCTTTAACCTTTCAGTTAAAATTCCCACGTATATCTTGTATAGCGTTGGCATCAATGTTACTCCTCTATAGTTTTCCACTTTATTCCCCGTTCCCTTTTTCAACAGTGGCACTATTATCCCTTCTTTCCACCTCTCCGGCCATCCTTCTCCTCTCCATACTCTGTTGCACATTTCTCATACCCACTCTTCTACCCTCTCCCCTCCATATTTCCATACCTCACTTGGTATCCCATCCTCCCCCGCTGCTTTTCCTTTCTTCAGTTTTCCCAGCATCCTCTTCACTTCCTCCCTGCTTATCTCCTGCTCCTCATCCCTCTCCCTTTTTTCTTTTCCTCCTCTTACCACTTTTACCTCTATCCCTCCCAATAAATCCATAAAGTATTCCTTCCATTCCTCCGCCTTTATCTCCTCATTCACCCCTTCTCTCTTTTTCCTTTCCCTGTTAATAATCTTCCATACCTCTCCTTCCGTTCTTGCCTCTATCGCCTCCTTGTACCATCTTAGCCTCTCCTCCTCCCTTTTTCCTTTACACATTAGCTTATATTCCGCCCTTACTTTTCTATATCCTTCTCCTCCTCCTCCTTTTTTCCTCCATTCCCTTAACTTTTTCCTCACTTCTTTCCTCTTCTCCTCACATTCCTCGTCCCACCACCCTTTCCTTTTCCCTTCTCCACTCTCTTTTTCTCCTTCTCTCAATTCCTCTTCTATTCTTCCTATTTTTTCCTCTAGCTCCTCTTCAATCCTCTCCTTCCACCCCTCTCCCCACTCTATTTCCTCTCTTATTCTTTCTCCTCCCCTCTTTGTCCATCTCCCTCTTTTTCTTATTCTTTTTCCCTCCCCCCTTTTTCCCTTTTCAGCTCCTCCTCTTCTTTCTAGCGTTACAATCAATGGGTGATGGTCCGATTCTATGTTATCTCCCACCTCCATTCTCTTTATCCTTTCCTTTACTCTATCCTCTCCCACCACGTAATCTATTACCGATTCCCCTCTTCCTCCTGTATATGTGTACTCCCCCTTCCTATCCCCTCTTATCCCTCCGTTAAAAATTCCCCATCCCACCTCTTCCAACTCTTTTATCAACTTCTTCCCTTCCTCATTAACTTTCTTGTCCTTTGATCTTCTTTCTTCTTCCTCCTCCCCTCCTATCACCCCCCCCCCCTTTCTACCTGTCCTTGCGTTGAAATCTCCTCCCAAAATCGTCCATTTATTTTCTTCTTTCTCTTCCATCCATTCCTTCATTTCCTCCAATTTCCTTTCCATGTCCCCGTTGATGTATACGCCTATTACCCTCCACTTCTCTCTTCCTACTTCTAAATCCGCCATCATTATTCCCTCCGCCTTTTCTCCCATTCCTGATACTTTTATCTTCCCCCTCTCCTCCCTTTCCCCCATGATCATTCTCCCCATCGGTCTTCCTTTCTTCTTTCTCTTCTTTGCTGCTTGCTTCTCCCATCTATATCCTTTCGGTAACCTCTTTTTAATCGCCTCCCACCCTCTTTCCTCTATCCATGTTTCCATCATCACCACCACCTCCCAATCTTCTATTTCCTTCCAGAACTTTTCTTCCTTATTCTTCAGCCCTGCCACATTCCAAAAACCTATCTTCCATTCTTCTTTTACTTCCCCTCCTTTTTCCTTTCTCTCCTGTTCCTTTCTCCTTCCTTCCTCCGTCCCCCTTTCTCCTTCCTCCTTTCTCTTCTTACTATTGTTCTCCCCTCTTCCTTTCCTCCTTTCTTCTCTTCTCCCTTCTTCTATCCCTTTTTTTCCTCCATTCCTGTCTTCATACCCCCTTCTTCCCCCCTCATTTTCTCTATACCTTCTCTAATTTCTCCTTTCCAATTTTTTAGCACACCTTCCTCCTCTTCCCATCTCCACCATACATCATTGATTTTTATCCTTCCATAGCTCGTCCATACATTGTTTCCTTTCCTCCTTTCTATCTCCGCGATCTCCATTAGTCTCCATTTTATCTTTCTCTCTTCCCATGTTAAATCATCTTCTATTCTCACCCTCTTTCCTCTTAATATCTTCTTCCTCTCCATTACCTGTCTTTTCTGTTCTCCACTTCCTAGTTTTACTACCACCATTTTACCTTCCTTTCCCTCCTTTCCTTTCAACATCCTTATCCATTCTATCTCTGCTTTCGCTCCTATCTCTTTCATTAATTTCTCTACTCTTTCCTTTACACCTTCCTTCCCTTTCTCCATTCTTTTTATTATTATGTTGTTTCTTCTCTCTTCTCTTTCCTTCCATTCTAATTTCTTTCCTATGTCCTTCACTTTTCCTATTATTGTCTCGTTTATCCCCTTACTCCCTCCTTCGCCTCCCTCTCTTTCTCTTACCTCCTTTCTTCCTCTTTCCTCTACTCTTGCTTCCAAATCTATCACTCTCTTCTCCAGGCTCTCTATCTCTTTTCTCAATTCTCTTCTTTCTTCTCTCCATTCCCCCTCCTTTTTCCAAATTTCTATCTTCTATTTTCTTATTTCCTCGCCTAACTTCTCTGTTATCTTCTCCCCTATCTCTTCCATCATTCTCCTTAACTCCTCCTTTTCTATCCCCCCTACCTCTCTATTCAGCCTTTCTGTCTTCTTGCTCCTTCTTAGGCTTCTTTCCTTTGCTTCCTTATCCTCCTCTCCCCCTTCTTCTCTTTTCCTTTTCAAAAAATCCTCTATACATCCCATACTGCTCCTCCTCTCCTTCCCTAACTCCTCTACTCTTCTCGGCCTCCCTGCCTTCTTTTTTATTTCTTCCTCATCTCCCTTTTTCCCCCTTCCTCTAACATCCTATCTCTATTGATCTCTATCCTCCTATCTCTAATATTCTCTTCATTAATCATTTCCCTCTTATCGCTTTCTTTCTTCGATTCACCTACTCTATGCTCCAACTCGCTCCAACTCGCTAGTGAATTCCCTAGTGAATTCCCTATCTTTTTACTTTACTGCACCTACTCCCTACACCTACTCTCCTCTACTCTCTTTCTTCCACGTGTCTACGTGTCCACGTGTCTCACCTTTTCCTACTTTCTCCTTTCTAACTCCTTACCCCTTTATCCTCTCCTATCCTTTCAATCTCTCCTCCTCTTTTTTCTACACCCTCTCACCTCTTATCTCCTATTCACCTCACCCCTTTTCTCACTCTTTCCTCACAAATACCTGCCACGCTTTCACACACCTGTCACTCACTCTCTTACCGGAACCGGAAGCCAATCCACTTTTTATCTATTTTAAATATTTCCTCACCAAAATTAAAAAATGGTTTATAAATAATTAAAAATATTTAATTTATAAATCATATTGAACTAAAAAAAAATCTATAAAAATATATAATTATTAAATTTTTTATATAAAATCATACTCCTAAAATTAACCCAATTATTAATATATTTAAAGTTACTAATTTAATTCTTAATATTATATAAGTAACAGAATAATAAAAAAATATTCAATTTAATAATGATCCATATATAACTCTTAACAATAATAAAATTATTATAGATATATTTATTAACTTATCCTCCTTATAAAAAAAAACCTACTCTTTATTTCACTAAAATAAATATAATAAAATAAACGAACAGACTAAGAAACTGTAAAAGACAAAGATATAATAATAAACCATAAGATAAAAAAATTTAATTTAGTTATATAAATAACCTCTATAATTAAATCTTTTGAATAAAATCCAGCTAAAAAATGAAATCCTATTAAAGCTAATCTCGAAATATAAAATCTAATTATTGTAAATGGTATAAATTCATTTAATTTCCCTCTTAACCGAATATCCTGATTATTATTTATTAGATGAATTATTACTCCTGCACATATAAATAACAAAGATTTAAAAACAGCATGAGTTAATAAATGATAAAAAGCTAATAATTTTAACCCTATACTCAAAATTATTATTATTAAACCTAATTGTCTTAATGTAGATAAAGCAATAATCTTTTTCAAATCAATCTCAAAATTAGCCATTAATCCTGATATAAATATTGTAAAAATTGAAAAATAAAATAAAATTTTATCCACTCCTCTAAATATAAAAACTTTATTAAACCGAATTAATAAATATACCCCTGCAGTTACTAAAGTTGAAGAATGCACTAATGCTGAAACTGGAGTTGGGGCAGCTATTGCCAAAGGTAATCAAACTGAGAAAGGAATTTGAGCTCTTTTAGTAATTCCAGCTAAAAAAATCATAAATAAAATTAAAATTTTTATATTTATATCTATAATATAAATTCTTCACCTTCCATATATAAACATTATCCTAATAGATATTAATAAACCAATATCTCCAATACGATTACATAATACTGTAACTATACCAGAATTAAATGAAATATAATTTTGATAAAAAATTACAAGACAATAAGAAATCAACCCTAATCCATCTCTTTCAAATAAAATTCTAATTAAATTTGGTCTAATTACCATTAAAACTATTGACAAAACAAATAAAATTACTAATTTAATAAATCGATCTAAAAAAATTTCCTCACCTATATAAACTATTGAATATAATATAATTATTCTTGAAATTAATATAACTACTCTAATAAACAATAAAGATACCCAATCTATCAAAATATAAATTTCTATATTAATAGAATTAAAATTAAATATTATTCATTCTAATATTAATCTTAAATTTATAAATCTTATTATAAATCTTAATAATAAACTAATCAAAAATAACTTAAATATAATAAATGAATAAATATATAAATTGATTAAAATTATCTAAAATAATTATTAATTTTACATCTTTAACTCCACAAATTAAAATTTTTATTAAACTACTTAAATTTACCTAATACTTAATTATTAAAATAATATAGTTAAATTTAATAAAATAAATATTAAAGGATAAATATGAATTACTAAGATTATTAAATCTTTTAAATTAACTAAACTCAAATTTATTTCTAAATAAAAATTACCATGTTGAATATAAGAATATAAATATAATGAAAATGCTCTTCTAAAAAAACAAATTATTATTAAATAAATTATCATAATAATATCTCACCTAATGATAATTCTAATTATAAAAATTTCTCTTAAAAAATTTAATGAAAACGGAAAAGAAAAATTTGCAGCACATATAATAAATCACCACATTCTTAATGAAGGAAATAAATTTATTATACCTTTATTAAAAAATATTAATCGTCTATAAGTACGCTCGTAATACAAATTTACCATATAAAACAATCAAGAAGAACATAAACCATGAGAAATTATTATAATATATGCTCTAATAAATCCTAATTTTATTAATGTTAACATAGAACATATTAACATATTTATATGAACAACAGATGAATAAGCAACTAGTCTTTTTATATCAATCTGAACTAAACAAGTTAAAGAAACTAAAATTGAACCTACAATACAAATTCTAAAAATAATATAACTAAATTTAAGACTTCTTCTTATAAATATTTCTATAAACCGAATCAACCCATATCTTCCTAATTTTAATAAAATAGCAGCTAAAATTATTGATCCATAAACTGGCGCCTCCACATGAGCCTTTGGTAATCAAACATGAAATATAAATATTGGTATTTTAATATAAAATGCCAAAAATATAATTAAATAATCCCAAAATCCCATGATATAATTTCTTAATAAATTTATATTTAATATTCTAAAATCTAACCTATTATTAAACTTATATAATTTTAAAATATAAATAAATAATGGTAAAGAAATAAATATTGTATATATAATTAAATAATATGATGCACTTAATCGTTCATAATTTATACCTCAATAAATAATTATAATAAAAGTAGGAATTAATCTTAATTCAAATATTAAATAAAATATAATTAAATTTAATGAAGAAAAAAAAAATATTAAAATCATAAACATAACTAAAAATACTATTAATTTTTCCTTATAATTTTCTTTTTGTCTATCTTTTTGAATTGTAAAAAATATTAACCCTATAATTCAAATTCTTAATATTAATAAAAAAAAGGAATAAAAATCACAACCAATTATATATCCTAAATTAATTCATAAATTATCTTTAAATATAAATTTAAATATAAATATAAAACTCATAAAAAAAATTATATTATAATAAAATATGTTTTTTTTATTAAAAAAAACTATTAATTCCCTAAATATAATTAAACAAATAAATTTTATCATAATAAATTAATTTTAAATAAATAATTTGAAATAAATAATTTGAAATAAATAATTTTAAATAAATAATTTTAAATAAATAATTTTAAATAAATAATTTTAAATAAATAATTTTAAATAAATAATTTTAAATAAATAATTTTAAATAAATAATTTTAAATAAATAATTTTAAATAAATAATTTTAAATAAATTTCCCTATATTATATCTATAGTATATTTCATTGCCAAAAATTCGAACAATTAAAACTAATAAAGATAGACCTAAAACTCTTTCACAAACTCTAAAAACTAAATAATAAATTATATAAACCTCTAAATTATAAAATCTATAAATTATAAATATTATTATAGATAGCAATAAAATTAATATTTCTACAATCATTAATACAACCAATATATATTTATATATTAATAATAATAAAATTATTATAATTATATATAAATAATTATAAATAAAAAAATCAAAATTAATAACTTATATAGTTTAATAAAAATATTAATTTTGTAAATTAAAAATATTTTATTTAAAATTATTAGTTTACTTATCAAAAAAATAAAACTATTATATCTTTAATCTCCAAAATTAAAATTTTTCTTATAAACTATTTTTTGATATTTATATAATTTATAATTAAAATTTTATGAATAAAGATTTTCAATTTTTCAGAATTTTAATTTTACTTTCTTTAATATTTTTATTCTTCTTTTTAAGAATAAACATTAAAATAATACACCCAACAATAATTATAATAACTATATTAATTTATTCATGTTTAATTTGCTTAAAAATATCAATATGAAAATCAAATTATATTTATTCAATTATATTATTTTTAATTATAATTAGAGGTTTACTAATTATCTTTCTTTATTTTTCAAGATTAATTTCAAATGAACAAATAATCTTAAAATTTAATAATTTTTTATCATACTCTTTTATTTTAAATTTTTTAAATATAAGAGTTTTAACAAGGCTCTGTAATATAAATATAAATTTAACGTATAAGACGGGCAACAAGAGCCAAATCGCGGATGACAATGCGTTATCCTAACGAAACTAAATAATTTTTCGTTAGAATTAAAATACCGGTGCACAAGGCACCAAATTTTTACTTGGACACGGCCAAGATTTTAAATATGAAATAATCTCATATTTTGAGATTTAATTTCAATACCCCTTTAACCCCCCTACGGAAAATAAATAAATGAATGCAAGAGAAAAATATAGATCCGAAAATCGCTGAATCGGGAATCGAACCCGAGACCTTTCGCATTCATTTATTTATGTTCCGTAGGGAGGTTAAAGGGGTATTGAAATTAAATCTCAAAATATGAGATTATTTCATATTTAAAATCTTGGCCGTGTCCAAGTAAAAATTTGGTGCCTTGTGCACCGGTATTTTAATTCTAACGAAAAATTATTTAGTTTCGTTAGGATAACGCATTGTCATCCGCGATTTGGCTCTTGTTGCCCGTCTTATACGTTAAATTTAAATTTTTTAATTATAACATCATTAATTTTAAATCTAATACACTTATTTCCAATAAAACAAAATTTTACAGAAATTTTACCAATTAATTTACTAAATAAAAAATTTTTTCAAAATATTTTAAATCTTTATGAATATCCATTAAATAATTTAACTATTATAACCATAATATATCTTCTTTTATCTCTATTTATTATTATCAAAATTTGCTCAACTAAATCTTTATCTTTACGAAAAATTAACTAAATTCACTACATTAAATTATGAATAAAACTTTAATTAATATAATTAATAATACTTTATTAAAATTACCAACTCCAGTAAATATTTCTTACTGATGAAATTTTGGATCACTACTAGGTTTATTTCTTTTAATTCAAATTATTAGAGGATTCTTTTTATCAATACATTATTGCCCAAACACAAATTATGCTTTTAATAGAATTATCCATATTATTCAAAATATTAATTTAGGATGATTAATACATAATATTCATATTAATGGAGCATCAATGTTTTTTATTTGCATATATATTCATATAAGACGTGGGCTTTACTATAACTCATTTAAACTTTATAATACTTGATTAATTGGTGTAAGAATTTACCTTATTTCAATAGCTACAGCATTTTTAGGGTATGTTCTCCCTTGAGGACAAATATCTTTTTGAGGGGCTACTGTAATTACAAATTTAGTCTCAACTATCCCTTATATTGGTAATTTAATAGTTCAATGAATTTGAGGGGGATTTTCTATTAATAACGCTACTTTAAACCGATTTTACTCTATCCATTTTATTCTCCCATTTATTATTATAATAATAGTTTTAATCCATTTATTCTTTCTCCATTTAACAGGATCCTCAAATCCATTAGGAACAAATAGAAATTTAAATAAAATTCCTTTCCATATTTATTTTACATTAAAAGATATATATGGATTTATATTTTTTTTTTTTTTTTTTATTATTAACTTAGAAATACCTTATATTTTTAGTGACCCTGATAATTTTCTCCCAGCTAATCCAATAGTTACTCCAATCCATATTCAACCTGAATGATACTTTTTATATGCATATGCTATTCTTCGATCTATCCCTAACAAATTAGGAGGAGTAATTGCATTATTATCATCAATTATTATCTTATATTTTTTACCTTTAATTTCTATAAAACTTAATTCATTATCATTTTATCCTTTAAATCAATATTTATTCTGAATTTTTATTAATATTTTTATCTTATTAACATGAGCAGGGGCCCAGCCCATTGCAATACCTTTTATTTTAATTAGACAATTATTATCATTTTGTTACTTTTTTTATTTTATTATTCTTTCCCTTCTTATAAAAATATGAGATTTCTTAATGTTTAAATAAATATATTAAATTTAACATATACTATTATATTATTATACTTATCTATTAATTTTTTAATATTAAATAATAAGTTAATGATCTTGAATTTAAGTTTATGTTTTGAAAACATATTAAAGAAATTTTAATTTTCTATTAACTTTTTAAGCTCTTATTATTTTTTTTTTATTTAAATTATTATTAACAATATAAATTTAAACCCAAAAATTAATATAATATAAGTTAAAATTATCGGTAAAATAATTTTTCAACATAAATAATATATTAATTCATCATAACGTATTCGAGGTAATATCCCTCGTATAAAAATCACCATTCTACATATAATATTAATTAAAATAAAAATTAAAATTATTGAATATCTCAATAAATTTCTAAATATATAAATTCTAATTAATCTAAAAAAAATAATCATCCCATATTTAGATAAAAAAATTAATGTAAATCCTCCTCTAAAATATTCAATATTAAAGCCAGAAACTAATTCTGACTCACCTTCAATAAAATCTATGGGTCTTCGATTCAATTCAGCTAAAATTCTAATAAAAAATATAATAAATAAAGGATATAAAACTACTATATATCATAAATAACATTGATAATTAATAAAATCAAACAAAGAATATCTTTCTCTTATCAATATAATAATTAAAATAATTAAAATAAATCTAACTTCATATGATAATATCTGTGAAACTGATCGTATAGCCCCCATCATTGAATAAACCGAATTTGCTGATCACCCTATAAAAATTATAACATATCCTCTAATAGTTATAAAAACAATTATTAATAAAATTGAATAATTTAAAAAATAAATATTAGTAATATAAGGAAATACTAATCATATTATTATTATTAAAATAAATCTAATTATTGGACATATATAAAAAAAATTATAATTAGATTTATAAACATAAAATAATTCTTTATTAAGTAATTTAATAGCATCACTAAAAGGTTGAAATATACCAATAAACCCTACTTTATTAGGCCCCTTACGAATTTGTAAATATCTTAAAATTTTACGTTCTAATAAAGTTAAAAAAGCTACCCCCATTAATATAATTAACAATAAAATCAATAATCTTAATATATTTAATATCCCATAATAATATAAACTTAAATTTTGATAAATTATTACTTGTATAATTTATTTTCATACATTATTTAAATTCTAAATTTAATACACTTTAACTCTGCCAAAGTAATTTTAATTTATTAATCTATATTTATTTAATAATTAAATTTATTCATTTAAAAAAATTCAATTCCAAAAAAAAGTCCTTTCGTACAAAATTTTTTTTATTTTATTATAGATAGAAACCGATCTGGCTTACACCGATCTGAACTCAAATCATGTAAAATTTTATTAGTCGAACAGACTAAAATATTAAACTTCTCCATTTAATTTTTATTTTAATTCAACATCGAGGTCGCAATCATTTTTATTAATATGATCTTTTTAAAAATATTACGCTGTTATCCCTAAGGTAATTAATTTTTATAATAACTATTATAAAAAATAAAAAAAAAATATTTTTTTTTAACTTAATAATTAATCTTTTATTAAAATTTCATTAATCAATGTTAAATTATATTAAAATTAAAGTTCATTTTATTTAATTATCCTCCCAATAAAATATAATTTATCAAATAAAATTTATCTTACCTTAAATAGATTCAAAAATTATATTAAATTCAATAGGGTCTTCTCGTCCCATAATTTCTCTTAAGAATTTTAACTTAAAATTTAAATTTTAAATTTATAAATTGAAACAGTTCTAATTTCATCAATTCCTTCATTCCAGTTTTCATTTAAAAAACAATTGATTATGCTACCTTTGCACAGTCAATATACTGCGGCTATTTAAAAATCACTGAGCAGAAATAATTTTAAATTATTATCAAAAAACCATGTTTTTGTTAAACAGGTGAATTAAAATTTTAATTAAATAAACTACATTTGCCTAATTCTTTAATTATAAATATTATTTATTTTAAATTTAAAAATTTTTATATAATTAATTATTTATATTTATACTTATATTATCATTATTTCCTAAAATAATTAATTTATTTAAAATATTTTTTTATTTAATTAAATTAAACTCTCACAAATTATTATTATTACACTTGTAACGGCGTGTCCGTTACTAACGCCTCGCGGGCCGATCACCCGCCCGCCACTTGAGGCTATGGCGCCTAAGGCGCCCCTAAACACAAAAACATAACTGATACACGGGTCACCCTACCCCAGGGGCGCCCCACTACAACCCCCAGAGGCGCCCCACTACGACGCCGGCATTACCCCCACCACAGCCTCGATGTAGAGTGGGGGAACCGCCGGCAGGGTATATAAGCCGGCTCGACGGATGAGCCGGCACCAGTCCTGTTCCGGACCTCCTAGCCAGGCAACGGGCTTCTCGTTGTTACGCCGGGTTTCCCGGTTTCTGGCCTCCTACCTTTAGTATCGGGCAACGGGTTTCTCGTTGTTACGCCGGGTTTCCCGGTTTCCGGTCTCTTCCTGCTACACGCCGGGCAACGGGTTTCTCGTTGTTACGCCGGGTTTCCCGGTTTCCGGTCTCTTCCTGCTACACGCCGGGCAACGGGTTTCTCGTTGTTACGCCGGGTTTCCCGGTTTCCGGTCTCTTCCTGCTACACGCCGGGCAACGGGTTTCTCGTTGTTACGCCGGGTTTCCCGGTTTCCGGTTTCTCCCTGCTATAGGCTATACGCCTCCGTACACCGTATCTCAAAGTTATACCGGGTAATTTGTAAATCTTTTCCGGACACCGCTACAGGCTATACGCCTCCTTATTTTGTTTATACCGAGTAGTCAATAAGTTTCTCTATTTAGGGCTTTATGCCAACAAACATTTCGTTTATACCGAGTAGTCAATAAGTTTCTCTATTTAGGGCTTTATGCCAACAAACATTTCGTTTATACCGAGTAGTCAATAAGTTTCTCTATTTAGGCTTTATGCCAACAATCATTTTGTTTACTTGTTTCTTTTTGAATAAACCAAAGCATTGTTAATAAGGAATAAGCGAGCCTGAATCTCCCCCTTCCTCCCGAATCCTGGAACCGGCGAGCCGATTCGCGGCGTCGGGAAAGGTGAACCGTTACACACTCTAAAATTTAAACAATTTTATAATAATAAATTATTAAATTTTTATAAAAAATTTTTAATATTAAAAACATTTTTTTATTTTAAATCTTTTATACTATTAAATATTTTAATTATAATTTATAGCTAATCCCATAAATTTTTTATATAAATTTACTAATTAAATTTAACTAATTTTTATTAATTTAATTAATTTTAAATTATTTATATATAAATTAAATTTATATCAAAAAAAACTAGATATCATAAAAATTGACTAAAATATCTTCTCCAAATGAATATTAAAAATAATTTTTACACATTAACTCTTATATTTCATTTAACTCATTTTATTTCGAGAAATTTAAATTATTCAATAAACAACAAAATTTAATAATCTCAGAAATAAATATTTTTATCGGCTCTCAATATAAAGAATATAAGTATGCTGCCTTCTAAGCCGGGCAATAGAGCCAAGGAAACGAAACGAAAAATTAATTAAACGGAACTGTATCTCAATTTGAGATCCCAAAGTTCCACATATAAATTAATTTCGAAACTTACATATGGAGAAATAAGCGAGAAAAATATAGGTCCGAAAAGTCGCTGAAGCGGGAATCGAACCCGCGTCTTTCACTTTCCGGGCGACTGCTCTTACCAACTAAGCTATTCAGACCCTTTCGATCCCATATTTTTCATTTGCCTTTTAAGTAGATGTTAGTAAATACCGCCGTGATTAGCCCAGGCGTGAATAAACTCAAAAATAAATATTTTTATCGGCTCTCAATATAAAGAATATAAGTATGCTGCCTTCTAAGCCGGGCAATAGAGCCAAGGAAACGAAACGAAAAATTAATTAAACGGAACTGTATCTCAATTTGAGATCCCAAAGTTCCACATATAAATTAATTTCGAAACTTACATATGGAGAAATAAGCGAGAAAAATATAGGTCCGAAATGTCGCTGAAGCGGGAATCGAACCCGCGTCTTTCACTTTCCGGGCGACTGCTCTTACCAACTAAGCTATTCAGACCCTTTCGATCCCATATTTTTCATTTGCCTTTTAAGTAGATGTTAGTAAATACCGCCGTGATTAGCCCAGGCGTGAATAAACTCAGAAATAAATATTTTTATCGGTTCTCAATATAAAGAATATAAGTATGCTGCCTTCTAAGCCGGGCAATAGAGCCAAGGAAACGAAACGAAAAATTAATTAAACGGAACTGTATCTCAATTTGAGATCCCAAAGTTCCACATATAAATTAATTTCGAAACTTACATATGGAGAAATAAGCGAGAAAAATATAGGTCCGAAAAGTCGCTGAAGCGGGAATCGAACCCGCGTCTTTCACTTTCCGGGCGACTGCTCTTACCAACTAAGCTATTCAGACCCTTTCGATCCCATATTTTTCATTTGCCTTTTAAGTAGATGTTAGTAAATACCGCCGTGATTAGCCCAGGCGTGAATAAACTCAGAAATAAATATTTTTATCGGCTCTCAATATAAAGAATATAAGTATGCTGCCTTCTAAGCCGGGCAATAGAGCCAAGGAAACGAAACGAAAAATTAATTAAGAGCTTGGTAAGAGCAGTCGCCCGGAAAGTGAAAGACGCGGGTTCGATTCCCGCTTCAGCGACTTTTCGGACCTATATTTTTCTCGCTTATTTCTCCATATGTAAGTTTCGAAATTAATTTATATGTGGAACTTTGGGATCTCAAATTGAGATACAGTTCCGTTTAATTAATTTTTCGTTTCGTTTCCTTGGCTCTATTGCCCGGCTTAGAAGGCAGCATACTTAAAATTTAATAATCCCTGATACAAAAGGTACAATTAATAAAATTTACTTTTATCTAATTAATTCATTTAATTTAAATTTTCATTTACATTATTATATATATATAATTCATTTAATTTTTTTTTTACATACTTTAACAATTAAAAAATAAACTCCATTTAATCTTTACTATAATTTTATTTAATTAAAATAATATACTTAAATTGTATTAAATTTTTCATAACTATCAAATTTAATTCTTATTTTAAAATTTTAATAAAATTCATTAAATCATTATTAATCTCCTCAATGTAAATGAAATATTTTAAATAAACTAAAATTTTTCCTTATTCTAAATACATTTTCCAATATATTTACTTTGTTACGACTTTTCTTACAAACTATATTTAATAAGAATGACGGGCAATTTGTACATAATTTATATAAAATTCGACCTATAAATTTTTATAAATTTACATTTAAATCCTACTTAAATAATAAATTAAATATTATTTACAAAAAAATATTTTTTAATATAACTCATTTAAATCTTAATAATTCTACATTTTGATTTGACTTCAATTTATATTATATTTAATAAATTTATAATTAAAATCTCTTAATTCAATTATCAACAACAATATATAAAATATTTATATTAAGTTAATCTACTTGTGGGCTATCAAATTAATCAACAAGTTCCTCTAATTAATAAATTACCGCCAAATTTTTTATTTTTAATGATTCACATTTAATATTTAATTAATTTATATCCATTCATTTAAATAATAGGGTATCTAATCCTATTTTCTTTTTAAACTTAACTAAAAATAAATTTTCAAAATAATCTTTCTTACTAATTAAAATTATTACATTTCACTATATATAAAAATTAAAAAAAAATACTTTAAATCTTTCATTCATATTCTTTAAATTATTAAAACTATTTATTTTTATCATTAGTATAACCGCAATTGCTGGCACCTAAATTTATTAATAATTTAAATAAAATTATCTATCATAATTTCCATTAAAATAATTATTTTAAATATTAATAAAATTATTAAAAATTATTTAAATTTTTTAATAAATATTCCTTTTTATAAAAATTTATTTATATTCAAATTTTATAATAAATCTATAGAAAAAAATTATTTCTATCATTAACTAATTTTTCATATTTATTTAACTCATTTATTTTTTAATCAATATATAATTTTTTTAATTATTAAATTTAATAAATTCTTAATTTATATATTGATCAAAATAAAAATATTAAAATTCCTACCTCATTAACTAATTTTTCATATTTATTTAACTCATTTATTTTTTAATCAATATATAATATACTAAAATAAATACTAAAATACCGAAAAACGAATTTTTGGGGGGTATAAAATTCATATTGACTTCTACATATTTTACATTTGATGACATAATTTATAAACAGACGTTTGGGACCCCTATGGGGTCACCGTTATCACCAATTATTGCAGACCTGGTTATGCAAGATCTTGAGGATACAGTTCTCAAAGCGTTGAATTTGGAATGTTTGTTTTATTTTCGTTATGTGGATGACATAATAGTGGCCACCTCTATGACTAATATGACTCAGATTGTGAATAATTTTAACAACTATCATGAAAGACTTAAATTCACGGTCGAACAAGAGGTTAACCATAGCTTGAATTTCTTAGATTTATCACTTAAAATTATTAATAACAAAATATATATAGACTGGTATCAAAAAGAAACCTTCTCAGGAAGGACGTTATCATTTTATTCAAACCACCCATTATGCCACAAAATTGGAATAATATATAACCTTGTAGACAGATGTCTATTGCTATCACATCCACTATTTTTTAATAAAAATTTGGAGTTAATTATTAATATACTCAGAAGCAATGGTTACCCTCTTGATCTGATTTTTAACAAAATTAATCATCGGATAGAACACATCATATCTAAGGGGAGCATTATAGAGAGACAGGCCAACATAGAAAGAACAAAAAGTATAGGAAATGACTCGGTCAATAAAAAATTCTTTGTCATTCCGTATATAGATGGGATCTCAGAAATGATTGTTTCCTCGGTAAAAAATAAAAATTGTATGGTAGGGTATAGATGTCTCAACAAACTGGATAATATTATTAAAGCGCAGAAAGATAAAACTAAACATCCATGCAATTCGAATGTGGTTTATAAGATCAGTTGCAATAATTGTAATGCATCTTATGTAGGCCAAACAAAGAGGCAATTGCAGACGCGAATGAAAGAACATAAAAATAATATTAGATTGGACTCAACGAAACATTCAGTAATTTCTGAACACATAATAAATGAACATCATACTTTTAATTGGGACAATGTTAAGATCATGGACAACGAAAATAATTATTATAAAAGACTCATTTCTGAGATGCTACATATCAAGGAACAAAAAAATGGACTAAATTTAAACAAAGATACTGAGTTACTTAGCGAGTCGTATTTTGATATTTTGGATATATTAGCGAACAAGAAATAATAATAGGACAAATAGGACATTAACGAGTAAAACATAGATATTAGATCATATATAAACACGCACGCTCTCCGATCAAGTAGAGTTTAAAATGAGCTGTCTTTCTGTATTGTTGGTTTGTTATGTGTCATCCTTAATAACTGTTAATAAGTAGCAAAATTGTCAAGAAGAACGATGATAGGTAAGCATACTACCAATTGTAGGGGATACATATTATAATTTGGACATACGTTGATCGGTAATTTTTTATTAATCGCAGCGCCTACGGAACGGGTTAATTTCTCGCATATTAACGATGAAACTATCCGAGATCTGAACAAAATCAGGGATCATATCGAGGCGAACATTGTTGGACAGGACGGATTGAAACACGCGTTAATTGCTCAAAAACTCTTGATTCTGAATAACTATAATTAAATTTCGATATTATGTGAATTGTAAGAATTTATATTTCAATAATTATACTGAAGAAGACCGCGTGCGGTCGAAACGTTTATAGAATGATTGTAATTTGCGTTAGTTTTAATATAATGACTGTAGTTTTATAATTTATACATGTAATAAATGGTAGTTGACTGAACATCTCGAATATTCAGCTCGATAAGTTGGCCTTATATTTATCACTATGTTTTCATTATTTTTGAAAATAAGTAAGCTAATTTAAGCTTTTAGGTTCATACCCTAAATATAGAAATTTTCAAACACTTTTTCTCTTATTTATCTTTTTTTTTAATAAATTATAATTTTTTTTTATATTTAATAGAATTAAACTATCTCAAAAAATTTCAAAAATTCCTATGCATTCTTTTACATTAAAATATAACTAATTTTCATAAATATTAATTAAAAATTATTATTTATTCTTTTTATTAATTAAGATATTTTTTTATTTAATGATTTAATTATTCATTTTTTTAAAATATTAATTTAATCACATTATATAATTTATTTATTAAATATTTTATTATATTTAATTTAATTTCTTTAACAATAATTTCTTTATTTACTCATGATCTATTAATTATTTGATTTTTTATAGAAATTTATAACTTTATATTTATTTGTTTTATGTGTATAGAAATAAAATTAAAGAAAAATATTTTTTTATTTTATATAATTCAAGTTCTAGCATCACTTCTTCTTATTTTTCCTTTAATTATTAATAATTTTTTTTTAATTAACAATCATAATATTTCAATTTTAAATTTTTATTTATCTATAATTTTAAAACTTGGTATCCCTCCTTTTCATTTATGAATAATTTACTTATCATCTTTTATACCTTGAAAAATTTTATTTATTTTTTTAACAATCCAAGAAATCATTCCATTCTATATATTTTCTTTAATTAAAATTAATATTTGAATTCTAATTTTATTAATTATCTTATCTTCGTATATTCCTATTTTTAAAATATTCAATACTTTAAATTTTAAAATCCTTTTAACTTACTCATCTATTAACCAATCAAGATGAATATTGATATTGATTTTTTTTTTAAATATATTTTGATTAATATATATATTTATTTATAGAATTATTTTATTAATAATTTCTTCCTATTTAAATTATTTTAAATTTTCATTTAATTTTAATATTAATTTTATCAATAAATTAAATTTTAATTTTTTATCAATTTTTTTAATATTTAATTTAGCTAGAATTCCTCCTCTTTCTTTCTTTTTAATAAAATGATTTTCAATTTACCTTTTTTTATTCAATTCAAAAATATTTTTTATTTTTATTCTATTAATGATTAATTCTTTTATCCTCATTTATATTTATGTAAACTTATTATCTTTAATAATATTTTTCTATATAAATAATATCAAATTTAATATAATAAAAAATAATTTCATGAAAAAAAATACTTTTTTTTTTTTTTTAAGTCAGGAAATTTGCCTAAACCAAACTTCGCCGTCCTGACCCCTGAGGGAGGGTCAGGAGGCTTTGTGGTGGATTCCCGCCCGTAGTATCCCGACGGACTATCGGACGGGGGACCGACCTAAAACCTGACTGAAGCCCCTGGTCGTATGGGTGTTGTCCACCGCGGAACCGCTAATGCATTACATCACGGTGGACACCCGACCGGCGTCCTTTAGAGGACACATCCCCCGAGAGGATACTACAGGTATCCCCCCGGAGAGGACATTCCCTTGCCCCGAAAGGGCATCGGAGGGAGCCGGGCTACTAGCTCCCCCCGGACTTCCCTGGGTCGACGTGCAATGGGATCAGGGCCCCCACCCTTCTCCCTGCCGAACCCGGTTAGTGAGACGGCCGCAGCCGCCCACCCCACATTTAAGACGTCACAGGACGTCACCAACTATATGGACAAACATATATACAGACATATACACGTCCACAAAGAAACCAAATAAGGGCCACAGGCCCAGCCCTCTAGGGGCCAACAGCGAAGGCACAGTGGCCGAAAGACACATAAAGGTGGTGCATGATGTTCACACCACCTATGGACGAAAGACGAGAAACTAAGACAAGACATGAACCTGGCGCGGGCAAGGAGGCCGCGGAGTCACCTTTCAGCAACCTCCCCGGCACCCAATCCCCCATCGCCGCTACCTACTATACAGAAATCGGACTAAGGACAGAGAACGTAACCGGACCAAAAGTCCCCATCTTACTGGGGAACAGCATGGCCGCAGTCCTCATAACAACAGTAGACAATCACGAGTCAGACATCAATACCCACTAATTGAATGAGACCTGCGCCACGTGCAGTGCAGATCCATTCAGCCCACATTAAAGGCGATGTGCAATGGCATGCAGATTCCCCATCTACAGTACCTACCGCTCTTTAATGTGGGATATCGCGTTGCACCAAACTATATGGTTGACAGACGAAAAGATTGACCAGCACACTTTAAAGGCATGCAGGCCACAACTAATCTGAGGAAGGTGAGGGGAGGGCAGCTTGAAATCTCCTCTCATCCTCCTCTTTACCGCACATAATAACATTTACAAATTCGCTGAAGGCGCGCCATTTGTCCTCTGAAACTACAATCTCTTTCAGAATATTTTGCAAATTTAGCGAATCGATGTCTAATTCTAAAGTACTTAACAGATTATTACGCTCGATAAGCCACTCAGAACAGGCAATCAGAGTGTGTTCGCTTGTATCGTCCATACATGGGCATTGTTGGCACATTGGTGACCACCTCCTATTGATCTTATACAGGTAATGACCAAAGCAACCGTGACCTGTTAAGATCTGCGTAAGATGGAAGTTTATATATCCGAATTTCCTGTGAAACCATTGGTCCAAAACAGGTCTTATGGCCGTCCTAGTGATTTCACCTGGAGCTCCAGGTCGACTGGCAGCAATCTCCCATTGTCGCATTAGGATTACTTCCTCTTCCTCCTTAAATTCCAGGACAAACTGTGGGCTCCAATCTGGTGCATCTCTGAACTCCAACACACGATGGTAAATCCTCTTCCGACATGACGCAACCAAAGGCCATGGAGGCATCCTCGCAATAAGACACGCCGCATCATACGACACCGTACGGTAGGCCGAGATGACGCGTATCGCAGTTCGACGTTGGAGAGATCGCAACATGCGTACCTCCCTATATGGTGCGATCGAGAACCTATCCGCCCAAACAGGAGCAGCATACATTACAATTGAAGTAATTACATTGGCATAAAGCTGCCGTTTTTTAGATGTTGGGCCTCTCAAATTAGGCATAAGTCTGGACAAAGATCTTAAAATTCTTGATGCCTTTTCTTCCACGTATCGGAAATGATCACCGAAAGACCACTTGGTATCCACCATGATCCCTAGATATTTCATGGAAGTCTTGACACTGATTTTCGAATTGCCACACGTTATGGTTGGCAAATTACGAGGTTTGCTACAGCAAAAAAGAACAGCTTCTGTCTTCTGCTCAGCAACTTCAAGTTGTATCCGCCGAATGTATCTAAGTGTCCTAGCCAGTTGGATATCCGCCTTAAGAACCGCCGCAGGGATAGAAGCCGCAGAAGATATAATTAATGTGTCGTCCGCGTAGCAAATTATCCGACAACCAGGTTCCAGCTGAAGACGCAGCACGTTGTCGAAGGCTAAGTTCCACAAGAGGGGACCCAAAACAGATCCCTGTGGAACTCCTGAGTCAATTTTCCTATTACACAAGTCACCGTCTGTATTCCTGTATGTAATGTACCTGTCCTGTAAATAGCTGTCAATAATTTGGCACAAATAGTCTGGAATTTTACGGTCATGTAACGCGTTTCTAATGACTCCCCAAGGGACCGAGTTAAATGCGTTTTTAATATCAAGGCTGACGGCAATAGCCTTGTTGCCCTCCTCTACTTCCGATGACGTATATGTTTTCAGGTCCATTAAGGCGTCAACTGTGGATCGATTCTTCCGAAAGCCGTATTGTTGTGGTGATAAATCATAGGCTGGATGCTCTTTCAACCAATAATAGATCCTGTCAGCAATAATTCGCTCAAAAGTTTTGCCCATTTCATCAAGAAGGCAAATAGGCCTTGCTTTAATAGGAGCATCGGGACTGATAACACCCTTAGGGATGAGCACAAGATCCGCTATCTTCCATTTATTCGGAAAAACACCAGTTCTTAGGCTTCGGGTAAAACATGCAGCTAAAACTCGGATCAGTGACCACGGTATTATTTTAAGAGCCGTGGATTTAATGCCGTCAGGACCCGGAGATACATCGCGTGCCAACCGTTTTTTGAGGTAACTGTGCAGCTCACCCGGAGTGACATCCCAGTCCTCGTTCCAAACGATGTTCCGAACAGGTGGATTAAAATTGAACACATTTGACGGAAAAAGTGTCGCAAGAAGACCTGATAATTCAGCACTCGAGATAGAAGCTACCAAACTGCTACCAGACTTACGCAATCGGTTTAAAACTAGCTTATAGGGAATTCCCCAGGGATCCAGGTTGATTGAACCAATCAGCTCCTCCCATGCAGAGTTCTTGGATCTGCTGATGGCCAATCGTAGGGCCTTTCTAGATTCCCTGTATTTTTGTGCAGCGTTTAGAATACGATTAACATCCTTCTTTTTCCTGGCCCGGGTTAGGGCACGCCTGTCACCAATAGCTGTCCTTCTAAGATTATTAATGTCTTCTGTCCACCAATAACAGCACTTCCTCTTGTATTTACCCGAGCGAGGAGTAGATACGGAGCACGCATCAGTCAAAGTTTGACTAATCCAGTCAACAATGGGATTAACTGAATCATCATTCAAAACATCCAACAGATTAAAGTCGCAATACCATTCCAGGCATTCGATAAAAAGCGACCTGTCCATTTTTTTAAAATTCCATCTGTTAGATGGAAATTTAGATGGCGGCTGACTATTGTTTCGGTCCAGGTACGTGAAGGTGATATAAACATGATCGGATAACGATTCCATGTCGCTTCTAACACTCCAGTCGCAAATATTACTAAACATATCATGCGAGGCCCAGGTAAGGTCAACAATTGATGAACCTTGCGGACGAATACAAGTAGGCGAATCACCTACATTTATCAGGGATAAACTATTAGATGACGCCAGGAGGTCGATTAATTGGCCTCTTTTATCAGTAATCTTGGATCCCCATAGGTGAGATTTGGCGTTAAAATCACCACATAATAGAATCCTAGAGCGTATTTGCTTTATTATTCCGTCGAGGTCATCAATGAAAGCGTCAAAGTCTGCAGCTGGACTGTTTGGCGAAATATAGCAAGACACAACATAGAAGTCTGAGTACTCAATAGCAATTATGTTATCTAGGCTTTTGTATAGCTTACTTTTAATGTCATTGCCAAATATCATGATGGCAGCCAAACGATCTCTACTGTAATAGCAATCTGAGGATAAGTTAGTTCCATAAGGAGGCTCAGATATTATAGCCAGGTTAATTTCCAACTCAAGAGCTTGTTGACGCAGCAAGTCAAAAGCTGGCCATGACCTATTTAAATTGCATTGTAATATTTTAATTACCATAGTTTGCAGAGCGCACAGGCTGTCTTGAATCGGTACGTTTTACTGTATCGTAACCATTATTAACAAGGCAAGTATATGAGCCAATACGGTGGTTGTTGTTTTTGCCCAAATCTGCACATATAACGCAGCGCGGGACAGAGGAGCAGTCTTTCGCCCTGTGGTCCCTGTCTCCACACCTAAAACAGGAACCAAACCTGTCCTCAGGGGCCGCACAGTTGTTTCTAACATGCCCAAAACGCCAGCACTTGAAACATTGCACTGGTCGCTTTTTAAGAAGTTCAACCTTAGCCGACGTCCAGCCAATGAGGAGGCGACCAGCCTCGGCAATCGATAATGCTGCATTTAGAGGGCATTGCACCCATGTAATGCCCATTCCGTCACGCATACTCTTAATATCGGAGATGCTGAATGCAGTCGAAGGGAAACCACTAATGCACACCAACTGCTCTTTAATTTCCTCTATAGTCGTAGAGGGGGTAAGTCCAGTAATTTTTAATTCTCCTCGGGCCACAGGATTACCTACTTTTGCAACATCACGAAGGAGTGTTTCCAGGTGGTCCTTGAGCTTAGCTGCAAGTTCAACTCCATCCTCACCAGGTACCTCTATCTTATAGCCCCCATTAAAGGCTGGGCGAATCCTAGTTTCACGAATACCTAGGGTTTTTAGGGAGGTATTTTGTCTAGCCGTACGAAGGATGTCAGAGTACGATACATCAGAACCCGCTTTACCAGTAATGGTGACCACCGCCACCTTGCGTCTACCTATTCTAGGTTTAGCGAATGGGTGTCTAGCGTCTTCACCATACCGCTGATCACCAATCACAGCACCACGAGAGCCACGAGAACCACGACGTGAGGCAGACGTTGTAGGAAGGGGTGGAAAATCATCTCCCCTCTCCTCCGCAGACGCCGTTTTTAGAGAAACAGGCCTAATATGTGTCACTTTGGGGGGAACAATCTGTCTATTCTCTATTATCCTAAGTGCCTTAGGACGAGGACTTTTAAGCGGTGGACGAAATTCCCTATTTTCCCTAGGGATTCTACTAGCGCTCTTATTGGAGAAAACTCTAGTAGCAATATAAGATGCTCCCTCCAGATTGGCCGACGGGGGTGGACTCCACGGTGAGCCGGCCGACTCAGAAGCCCAATCGTTCGCTCCACTTGTAGCTCCCGACTTACGACGGGCACCAACTGTAGGAGACATATCAGCAGAGGATTCAATGTCTCTTCGACTCTCAACATGCAGTTTAATTTTGGGGCTCTTCTGGGGTTTTGAAGCTTCGCTACGCTCTTCTTTAATACGCTGCATTTCTTTTTGCATTGATTCCATAGCATTTTGCAGGTTTGCTAATTTTCTCTGCGTATTCTCCTCACGTTTACGGATCTCACTGATCTCCTCTTCAAGTTCTCGATTACGCTTCCTCAAATAGGTAATATCGCCTTGCTCTTGGGTCTTTTCGCTGTATGCACGGACGACGTCTTCCAATTGAACCATGTATTTCCTCCAGCGGCCGTTATATTGACCGGAAAGGTTCTTACTGTTAGTTCGCAAGAGATCCGTTTGCTTTACTAATGATAAGCCATAGGAGGCAACCTCAGAATTGCTCATACATAACAGCTCCTCTTTACTAATCCTATTAGAGACGTCCAAATCACATGAAATTGCTAAACCAGGAGCATCCAGATCAGGTTCATATCCAGTTGTTCTTCTTGATCTTAATTTTGTAGACGGAGAAGTCCTTTTCTTGGACCCCAACGCCTTTTTAGAGGTTACAGCACTCCGCTCATCAGATAAATCAGATGCATCATCATCATCCGAGATTACCACAGGGCTAGATCTCATTGAGATATCTTGGTTCTCTGCAGCCGCAATCCTACCGCTGCGTCTCAATTTGTCATTTTTGTACCTACGGTGTACACGAACTCTGCCGTAAGAAGGGGAGCTTAATACCCTCTCTTTGCTTGGACCTGCAACCGGCTCATCACTCTCTGCTGCCTCATCAGCAGAATCTTGCTTATCAGAGCTTTCAATTGCGCGAACTTTGCGATTCCTGCCGACTGGAGCGATTGTATCGTTTTCAGGAGATCCGTCAGCCTTGCGTTTGGCTGTCTGCTCTGCAGGTGCTACATTACCGATAAATTCAACAGAGGGTGTATTTGAACTGACCCTACCAACTTCAGGCGGGCCTTCCGTTGGCTCACTGCACTCAGGCAAGTTACCTAACGCCTCATTATCTGCAATTGCAGCCTCCACCTGTTCACAGACCATCTCGCCAGGTCCACTATTGTCCGCGGTAGCCATATTGACCTGCTCGCCCGACGGCAACGAACAGGTCAGCCCCTCATGAGATGACGACTGGGCGGAGCCGGGGACAACAACTCCGCCAAGCCGATCACTGGAGGCTCCGAATTCCTCCTGCGACGGTAAGTTCGTATTCATTTCCATTGTATCTGCCATGTTATCATAAGTGTTCGGTTTTTTAGAGGGTGGCCTTCCCTCATACTCATAATCCAAGGACTTGCAGGGTTGGCATAAAAGGGATCCGTCCAGAGTATCATTGTTAGTGCTACAGGTCACTGAGCACGAAATAGCATGTAGATCTTCATTAATTTTGTCTAGTTCTGCTCTTTTATTATTTATCGAGTGACCAATACATATTAAATTGTCTTCTGTCTTATCAAGCTCGATCATCCTATTAAGGTCCAACAGTTGAGACTCTATAGATTCAACCATTAATCGATTAAGAGAGTTAATTTCGTTTAAGTCCGGCGAATTATTGTGTATCCCTCGAGAGCTCAATTCGATTTCTTTTTCTTCATCTTTCGGTGGAGAGTTTGTTCGTATAATTTTATCGGATTTAACATTTTTTAGAAGAAGTTCATATTTAGCAACTTTGCCAAGCAAATACGAACGAGCGCAAAACATTTTGTGGCCTTGATTATAGATGATCCTAATGCATGCCTCAACGTTATTAAGGTCGTCCGAAGATAAGGAACGGTTACACTTTACATCATTTTGTCGCATTTTAATAATTGAGTTAAGCGCGCTTCCCAGTAACATGGTGGGTGTGAGCCTAGCTTTACATAAACGCACCATAACATCCTCCACTGACTCCATAATGGTGTTAAATATATTACTAATAGTGACAATGGATAAATCGCACGAGGTTCATCTAATGTTACACGAATAACACAGAGAACCAATGCAGGAATCACAACTATTTTATTTGTCTTAACTGATCGCTGTCGCAATAGAGTGTGTCATGTATACAGTCATCAACCAGTCCTCAAAGTATCTTTTGAGGAGGAGATGTCACAACGACCCGACACACCCCTTCAGTAACTAAACAATTGTGTAACTTACTTAATAGTTTATAGTAAATGTGCTACTTGTGATAAAAAGCAACCATAGGCTCCACAAATATCACATATTACATATGATCATACCTTAACAATCTAGTAACTAAAGTTCAATAATTAGATTTAAATTGTAGTTTACAAAGTAATACAACGAATCTACAGGGATTCCCTTAATGTTACCCAAGCAACATCAGGGATCCGTGCAGCACAATTAACACAGTAATTTGATATATAAGGAAATAACGTTTATATTTATTTATTTATTTAGGGCGCAGGAAAAAACAACCATCAACCATTCCTCAAAATTAATTGAGGAGGAGAAGCTGCAGAAATCACGCCGCTAATATTCAACAAACAGAATGTAATATGGCAGTAACGCAATGTACTGAACTTCCGTATATATCAATACAAAATGTGTGTAAGATACTATAAAGTTAATAAGGATTAATTATTTACTAACAATGCTTTTATATGCAAATAACGCCTAAACGCAATAAGAAAGAGAGTTCAATTGTTCAAATCTCGCATTTCCCTAGATAGATATGGGGGCACTTATTGGCATAATTAAGCTCTTAACATAAATTCTGCGATAACTACACATCAAAATAACATTTCAATGTTAAAAATCGTTTCTATAGCAAGAAAAACGCAAAACATAGGATTTAGTAAAATTCTCCCATATCTAGTAACACGGACGAGATATAAAAGATATAACGAGTTGTGCATATAATATTATATATAAAAACTAAACAAAATGTAAAATGTAATTATTTACTAGAAATTGATCAATTATATGCTATAATACTGCTTTAGCATTAAAAATCACTTGCGTATTGAAGAAATACGCAAAGATATAAGATCTAGTAAATTTCCCCTATATCTAGTAACCTAGACAGATACATAAAGTAGAACAGTAACGCATATAATATTATATATATATATTTGCTAAATCAAGAAAAAATGCATATAAGATGCAGTTATTTAATAGAAACTATCCAATTATGTAATAAAATACTACTTTTAGTATGAGAATCGCTTATATAACAAGGGAAAAACTAAAATATGAAATCTAGCAAATTTCCCCTATATCTAGTGACCTAGACGAAATACATAAGGCATAACGAGTTACACTTATAGTATTATATATATATTTGTTAGATTAAGCAAAATGCATATAAGATATAATTATTTTAGTAGAGACTAATCAATTATGCAATAAAATACTGCTTTAGTATTAGAAATCACTTATATAACAAGGAAAACGCAAAAATATAAGATCTAGTGAATTTCCCCTATATCTAGTAACCTGGCAAAACACATAAGGCATACCAAGTTACGCATCTATATCATAGTCAATGACTGTTCAACTTTGGGTACGGAGTACACGCGCAATGCAATAGATGGCGCATCAATGTCCTTTTGTGTAGCGACTTATAAATAAATTCACCAGATCTTTGAAAAAGTAATGTTTATTCATTGAAAGTATAAAGCGAAAGAACAAAAAGAATTAATATGTAACAAATAAATGAATGAATGTGTTGTTATGGAAATATTGATTTTTCTTAAAAACATTATGTATATTAATGAATTGAAGTTATTACAAATGTATAAAGATGTAAAAAGTGTAAAAGTGCAGTGAAAAGTGTAAGGTGTAATGAAAGTGTAGAGTGTAAATGAAAGGTGTGGATGATGAATGCTACAGTACTCCCCCCCAAGTGACGATATTCGTTGCGAAATGAACTTTCTTCTTCTTTGGTGGGTAGGTGCGTAAAGCTTTTCCAACAGTAGAAGAAGAAGAAGGATTTGAAGTAGCAGAAACAGGAGCTGAAGTAGCAGGAACAGGAGCTGAAGTAGCAGGAACAGGAGTTGAAATAGCAGGAACAGGAGCTGAAGATCTGGTAGAAAGTTCAGTAGAATCTGAAGTTCTAGGAATGAAGGCTGGCTTGAGACGTTCTGTCGAAATATTGACAACTCTTCCTGAAACATTAACTGCAAATAAATGATCAGAGATACGTTTCTCAATAGGAAAAGGGCCAGAATAAGGAGGTTGTAGTGACTTCCTAACAGTATCTTCTCGAATCCAAACATGAGTACAATCAAAAAGATTCTTGTGAACAAAAGGTGATCTTTTGCAATGATGACTTGTAGGAGATGATCTGATATTCCTTATATGAATCCTGTGTTTTTCAAGAAAGATTTCAGGATCTGCAGGAAAATCTTCTTCAATGAAAAATTCTCCAGGAATACGAAGAGTGGATCCATAAAGAAGTTCTGCAGGTGAAGCTTTTGAATCTTCTTTGAAACACGAACGTAATCCCAAAAGAACTGAAAGTAAAGATTCTACCCAGTTGGTTGTTTTGTGGCACATAATCGCTGCTTTCAAAGTCCTATGCCATCTTTCCAGAATTCCATTTGAAGCAGGATGATAAGCAGAAGTTCTAATCCTTTGGCATCCAATTAGGTTTGTTAAAGCTTTGAATAAAGCTGCATCAAACTGAGGACCTTGATCTGTTGTAATGCTGATAGGAGAACCAAAACGTGCTACCCAATGTGAATAAAATGTTGTAGAAATAGTTTCAGCAGAAATCTCAGAAATAGGAACAGCTTCAGGCCATCTGGAAAAACGATCAATCATAGTAAGACAATAACGGTAATTTTGACAAATAGGAAGTGGTCCAACAATGTCTAAATGCACATGCTGAAAGCGTTGATCAGGAATTGCAATCTTAATTGGAGAATTCTTGGTGTGTCTTGAAATCTTCGCACGTTGACATGGAAGACAAGTTCGAGTCCATTCCTTCACATCTTTCTTCAAAGAAGGCCAAATGAATTTCAGTAGTAATTGTTTAAATGTCAATCTGCCGCTGGGGTGAGCGAGTCCATGAACAACATCAAAAATTCTCTTGCGTAAGAGTTTAGGAACATATGGACGAATTAATTCCGAAGAGCAATCACAATAAATAGGTATGGTTGATCCTGAAAGAATAAGTTTCTTCAACAGAAGTGAAGAATTTGAAGAAAGTAAAACTTGAAGTTCTTCATCTTCTTTCTGATAATTAGCAAGTTCTTCTAAAGAAACTATAATAGGCATTGAAATAGATTCAATTCTTGACAGAGCATCAGCAACTGAATTCATTTTTCCAGAAATATAGGTAATATTTGTAGAGAATTGAGCAATAAAGTCCAATTGTCTGATCTGTCTTGGTGACGCTTTATCCAATTTCTGACGGAAAGCAAAAATCAAAGGTTTATGATCAGTTCTGATAATCAATTGTCTTCCTTCAACAAAATGCCTGAAATGTTTAATAGCCAAATAAATGCTAAGAAGTTCTCTATCATAAGTGCTATAATTTCTTTGAGCTTTGTCTAGTTTCTTTGAGAAAAATGCTATTGGTTTGATATCGTCGTCAATAGACTGTTCAAGTGATGCACCAACAGCAAAGTCAGAAGCATCACAAGTTAAAATAAGAGGAGCATGAGGAGCAGGATGAGAAAGGGTAGTAACTTGTAAAAGTTCTTCTTTACATGACTCGAAAGCTAATTCCGCTTCTTTAGTCCAAGAAATAATTCTTCTATCCCTCTTGCGACTGTCCTTTAAATATTCTGTTAACAGAGCTTGATGATTTGCAGCATCCTTGAGACAGCGACGATAATAATTGATAATTCCTAAGAATCTGCGTAATTCATGAAGTGTCTTAGGTTTAGGATAATCAATAATTGATTTCACTTTTTCGGATGTAGGTTTAACTCCTTGGTTAGAAACTAAGTAACCAAGAAAAGAAATCTCGCTTTGACCGAAAAGACATTTAGCGACATTGATTGTCATTCCAGCTTGTTGAAGACGATCAAAAATAATGCGTAAGTGAGCAATATGTTCTTTCTCATCTTTAGAAGCAATAAGAATGTCATCAAGATAACAAAAGGCAAAACTCAAATCATTAAGTAAAGAGTTCATGAGCCGTTGAAAAGTTTGGGCTGCGTTTCGTAAACCGAAAGGCATTACGACAAATTCAAAAAGCCCAAATGGAGTAGTGACAGCTGTTTTGTGAATATCTTCTTTAGCGACGGGTACTTGATAGTACGCTTTAACTAAGTCGATTTTAGAAAAGATATTCTTACCAAAAAGTGAAGAAGAAAAATCTTGAATATGAGGTAAGGGATAACGATCCGGGATAGTCACTGAATTGAGTGCACGATAATCACCACACAGTCTCCAAAAATTTTGTTCCTTTTTAGGTACCATATGTAGAGGGGCTGCCCAGGAGCTGCTTGAAGGCCTGCAAATTCCTTGCTCCAACATAGACTTGAATTCTTCCTTGGCACATTTAAGTTTCTCAGGAGTAAGTCTTCTGGGAGTCGAAAATTTAGGAGAACCTTCCGTAACGATATGATGTTCAACACCATGTGTTTTTACCGAGGAAATTGGAGAAAAACGGGTGAGTCCTGGAAATTCGGTTAAAAATTTATGGTACACAGAATCAGGAGATGTGGTAAAAATTGACAAATGCGCAACTTCTTGAATTTTTCCAGTATTCATAAGACCGGTAACGTTATCAATCAATTTCTTGTTTTTAATGTCAATCAGGAGATTAAAATGACAAAGGAAATCGGCGCCTAAAATAGGACGTTGAATATCCGCGACACAAAATTTCCATTTGAATTCTCTCCTAAGACCGAGGTTCAAAATTAAAGTTTTAGAACCGTAAGTACTAATTTGAGTACCATTTGCGGCAAAAAGTTTTAAATTAGTATGCCACGGCTTCAATAAAACTCTTTTAGGTAACAACGATGTATCAGCGCCCGTATCGACAAGAAAATTCAAATTTGAATGTCTGTCGAAAATAATGAGGCGATTGTTAGAAACACCGTCGTAAGCAGCTTCAGTCTTAAACGGCGTTTTTAGTTTTCCTGTGAAGCCAAGAATGTTTTGGACATAGAACAAGGTAAAGTACATCGTTTAGCTTTATCACCAAACTTCTTATGGTAAAAGCAAATTGATGTATCTTTAATATCTTTATTTGATTTGTCTTTGTTACGCGATAACGATCTAAATCTTCTATTTTCTCTAGACCGGCTTTTGGAACGATCTCGACGACGAGAAACTTCAAGAGCTTCGATTCTTCGTAATAAATCCGCAAAATCCAAAGATTTATTATTTGCATTATTGGAAACTTCCGCGACTTGCAAACCGCCGTCCCGATCAGCAATTTTATCGGCTAATTCCGCAAGTTTAATAAGAGGAACATCTTCTACTACGGCTAAAGTCGTTTGAATTCTATGTGGTAAGCGTTGAAGCCAAATCATTTGCAAAACACTATCCGCTAAAGATCCTCCAGACAAATGACGAATTTCTCGAAGTAATTCCGAAGGCTTTTTATCATTAAGTTCAATTCCAGCTAATATTTGTCTCAAACGTTTTTCCTCTGAATCCGTAAAGCGATTTATTAATATTTTCTTTAAATAATTATATTTATCTGTTTCAGGTGGATTTTCAATGACTTCAGATATGTTTATTAAGGCTTGTTCATCAAGATGACGAATGACAGAACTATATTTAATATCATCTGATCGAATTCGATAAACCGTAAACTCACTTTCAATAGAAGCAAACCAGAGTTTAGGTTGCTTATGCCAGAAAGTCGGTAGTTTTAATAAATGAAACTCATTTGAGTGAATTTGTAACATAGGATCACTCACCTGATGTCCAGTTTGAGAAGGTAAAATATTAATATTATCTGATCCAACCTGATTTGATCCGCTCGCCAAATCCATATCAATCTGTGTATCCGTACAGAGTCTAACTGGTGATCTATCGATTGGCATTTTCCTCTTGTTCCAGGAATCCGATAAAATGATTTGAGAATTTCCGTGAAGGACTAATCCGCCTCTAATGTTTCAAAGATCCGGAGAATGAATCTCTTAAAATCAGAATATCCAGCAATTCCTCCAAGCGATGATAATATTTCGCAGACGTCAAATACGACGATCACTTGACACTTATTCCGCATCAGCTTTTAAAATGCGTCGGCTTTAATATCACGTCGGGGTCACCAAAAATGTAGCGACTTATGAATAAATTCACCAGATCTTTTAAGAAAGTAATGTTTGTTCATTGAAAGTATAAAGCGAAAGACAAAAAGAATTAATATATAACAAATAAATGAATGAATGTGTTGTTATGGAAATATTGATTTTTCTTAAAAACATTATGTTAATTAATGAATTGAAGTTATTACAAATGTATAAAGATGTAAAAAGTGTAAAAGTGCAGTGAAAAGTGTAAGGTGTAATAAAAGTGTAGAGTGTAAATGAAAGGTGTGGATGATGAATGCTACATTTGCCGCTTTATTATTCCCGAGAGAGGAAAACAAACTCGGAGAGAGAGATTATAACCTCAATAGTGTGAAATGTCACCTGGGCAACGCAACGACCCAAGAGACATACATTTAGGTAATTTATGTTATACTAAATGTACAACAAGTGTAATACAGGGTAATACAACTTAATTGCAAGTATTATTAATAATAACAACCAAGGTTCAAGTATATGTGTATCATACAAAGTTAAATTAATTCTAGTTATATTAGCAACACTGCACTGTAAATTCCATCATAATATATTGAATATCAGAGATGCAATGGCCAGGAAAGCATCCCATTCAACTAACAAGAGCACAATAGCCTCAAAGAGGGAATCATACAGCAACATATCAAAGTCATGTACAAAATGCATATGAAACGGCCTACACAAGGTAACCTTTCAATAAATATCTGTCAATTATCAAGTTCTATAATCAAATCACAGTGCAGCTTAGATACGTATTATAATTATGTTGTTATTATTAAGCATATGTGTTTTAAGAATTTCTCGCTGTTAAGGTACCATTCTATCATGTCACGGAGGCAGTATAAGTCATCGCAGCTTTAGTGTAAGGATAAATCCCAGGATAAATCCCAGTTATTATCTTCAATACTCAGGTGAATCACGTCTCAAAGTTATTCACAAAGCAGAACACGACGTAAGTGAATTAGCATTGATTATTTTATATGATTTGATATCTTATTAGTCTATCACCGTTTATAAATTTATAGTGAGCGTATTAACTGAATTCATTTGCTTTATATTGTCAATTAATGATTTCAAATTATTATAACCTATATTTCAGTTAAATTAGGCTATAGTTTTAAAAGCCCTAGTCAAAATGATGTTACGCAGGGTAAATTGAAAAATTCATAATTTATGCCACTTATCTTTCAGTAGGTGCACATCAACAGCTAATCTCCAGTCAGTCCTAGAGGAGTTTTCTTGAGCATATTCTGGTTAGCAGCACTCAACAGCATCCGTAACAGTTTCCCCAGTCAGGAGCAACTTGTATCGAGGAACATTCCATTCACAATTGTTAAGTAGACACATTTCACGCATCGTTATATCACTTATATTATAATAAGGAACAGTACGATTATTTACTTAGTAAGTTTCACTCGAATTAATTATAATAAGTTAATTATTTAGCAAATTAATCTTAATTAATTATTTAATTATTTATTAATTCTGGTTTTGATTTTTATTATAGTCATAAAGATTGGGAATCAAGGCCATGTTCGGCAGCGTTACTCATGTAAATGCCTGCAGACCAGGAAGAATTCTTAATAGTCTTCACGAATCATGGAAAAGTTATATCCACAATTACTTATAAGGTATTATAATGTATAAACATTATAAATCTATACTTGTACGGAGAATAACATTCTTGATTCCGTAACTATAGATCATAGAAGCACCAAAATGTATATTGGAATTTTCCACTTATATTATTTATCCTAATAAGATTATTGATATCTATTATACAATTTGAACACTACAAAACTATAATATGTCAGTTACTACAATTATTTAATAGCAGTTTACTATTCAATCTGGTTAATATTTATTATATTTTAATAACTTATTGTATGTTATTTTCAGATAAATCTTGAAGAGTCAAAAACATTGACAATCTTCATAAAAGTCAACACTGCCAGGCGAGAGTTCCAAATGGTCTTCTTTTCAGATGACAAGAGGAATCAGCCTTACATGAAGAAAATCAAAGTAAAGAATTCCATCCTAATACTTATCGAGTCTTGTTAATGAACTTAATTAGACACTATATACCTATAATTGTTCATTAAGTAACATTTCCTATTTCAAGTATTATATATACACACATTAACTTAAATTATCAGTTAAATGTATAAGACTGTAATTTGCTGATTATATATTGATAATTATAATCTATTCACTACTTATAATTTTATAAAATCAGAAAGCAGCATCATTGTTTACTTATTAAATTTTTTTTTCTTTTTTTCACTCTAATCAAATATACTGTTAAACCTACTTTTAAGTAATTATTATCAATTTCTATTAGTCCTAATTTGATTACTTATCAATGTTAGGAAAAGTTTGAGAAGAAAAACCGTACTAAGGTACAAGCTTGATTCAAGTTCACGCAGACCAGTAAAGGTTGCCAATTCTTCACAGGATCAGATAATATCTAGGACTCTATCACCACAACAATACCATAATGAGCATATAGAGATCATTAACAACGAGAGTTTCCTATTCACCTACTTATCAGGTATATCATATATAAAAATACTATAAACCTACGTTTATTTGATGATATTTCTATTCTCCAATATTGAGACTTATACACTATACACAACCTAATGTTATGTAAGACACCGCTTTGGTATAATTATCAGTTTTAACTCAGGATTTCATATCAATGAGCTAATAATTTATTTGATTAATATAGATATTAATACTGACTTTAAATATACATTAGTGTCAAAATTACGCAGAATATGCAGACCTCACAGTTGTTCAATTTAGATTCATGCTCAAGACGATTATATATGAGTAGGTTATTTAAGTATTAATATTGATTAAATATTGATTCTACTTTGGCAATTTGTTAATATTAGGAAAAGGCTTGAGAAGATCACAACCACACTCAGCGGCAGTCTTCACGTGATTTCACACAAGCCAATGTAGGCTTCACTCTACACAGGATCAAGACATCCATAATTATTATTATTCAACGGATAGTATTTCCATTCTTCAATATATAAATTCACATTCCATTTAATAAATCATAAATATCAAGATTATATAATTCACTGTTATTACTCAATTAATTTAATTATTGTTAAATATCAATAATAATCCTGATATAAGTTCACAGATTATTGAAAACTTTCAACAAACCTACTGTAGTATTTAATAGACAATATTTCCATATACTATCTCAGGTGGGCAAATTAATCACTTAAATTAACTATGAATTAATTAAATAATTCACTACTTACTAATCACTTTACTAATATCTATAATTATATAATACTATATATCCTATAAGAACCAATTTAATTAATTGTCCAATTCCCACTCAATTTAATTAAATTTGTTATATCTTATATTTCAGTAACAGCCTTTGTATAAATTCGTATAGTCCAATGAGGAGTACTCTTCACAGGATCAAGGTTATCTGTGATTTGCAACAGGTTCCAATATTATCACAAGTATGGAGATCATCAGTAAGGAAAAGTTTCTTTTCAACTACTTATTAAGTGTTAGATATTTTACTTAAATATTATCAGCCTATTATTATCCGATAGATATTATTCGCATTTTCAAATGTTCAATTACACACTGATTGTTGAATAGCATTTACTAAATACTATTAATAATTATTATTTATAATTACAGTGTTATTTATTCACTACTTATTTTGAAATATCATAAAGCACCAAAGATTTATCGTTGTCGATTGACACTCAAACTATTCATGTTCAAATAATCATTTCCCACATTAAATGTCTATGATTATATTTATGTAATTTCATATAACGGAATAAGAACTCCTATGTTCTTCTAATACCTGTATGTCATATAGACATTGTATAATTTATGAATAGAAACAATATAAATATTCAATCGTCAGTCTTTCACTTAATTCAGTCGTCCTAATAGATTTACTATATACTAATAAATTTAATTATATATTAATAGGAAAGACTTGGGAAATAGAGACACAGTGGCGATCCCCGTACAAGTCAACACAATCTTATGAGGATTTCTATATCACAGACTATCAGTTGACGGCAAGCATCAGCACTGTTGCACAAGAAAGTCACGAAAGAGAAGAAATTCCATCCTACCAATATATGTTTGCATCAAGAAAGCAAATAACTACACTACAATAGAAATCTTCTTCAAGTTCATTCAGATATGAGATTTAGGCATTCTTTATCTATATCACAAGTAAGTTTAAGAGCATGCTTGACCATGTACCTATTCATAGTTTGCTATTAAAGTGAATTAGGAGTAATAATTGATGACTGTTATTATCACTTTATAAATTACAGTTGTACTCGTCAAATATTGATCAATTTATATATCTCATAGTCAGTAGTACACTAATGAAAGATTTAAACAACACTAATCCTCTTGTAAATTTTAGATGGAGATGGCCTGAAAAATAGCTGCATCATCGAGGGACAAGAGTATAATGTACTGCTAGCAAACCGAAAGCACCCGTAGTTTAAGACAATCTTAATTGAAATATAGCACCCAGCACCAAATAATAATAGTAATAATTATAACGATGACTTGTTTATATAGTAACAACAAAAATAATAAAGTCCCATATGTCACGTCAAATTACACAGTCTCCTTATTTTGTAAATACAAGCACTAATTATATATAATCCAAGTTTAACTATTCACACTGATTGGTTGATCAATTGTTTGTTAGATCAGAACAATAATGACTAATATAGCTGTATAAAGTTTATAATATAACTATTATATAATTCATAAATTCGCGGTTTTCCTCGCCAGCCAATAAACAGTTGCCAGCGTATAGCAAGCAAGCTGCCAACCTGGTTGAGCACGCGCGCACTGCGCAGAACATATGCGCTGTATATTTCAATTGCCACGTGTCAATTTCATTATATCATTAAATTGATTCAAATTTACTAAATGACACAATTTTTCTATAGATTCAATTAATGTGACTTCAATTTCAATGTTTATAAATCATAGAAAAGTGTTAATATCACTGAATATTAGATTGAAGTGGCGTATTTCAAATGATTATTGCCATATGTAACTAGGCCAATAATATGTCGCCAACAATTTTAGAGGCAATGTAGCCAATTCAGAATTGAACACGCGAGCGCATTGATCTAGAGAGAAAATTTGTTGATTTTGACATATCTTGACATATTTTGACTAAGAAAAAGGTATTTGTATATAGTTTTGTATATTCACTTCGTTGTGTGTAGAGCTTTTAAAAATACGTTGAATCCTTATTCTAATCTAATCTTCTTCTAATGTAATACTTTTCGTATTTCAAATGTTGTAGTAATTATTCTGTAAGAGCTTCGACATTATTTCTAAATGGACATCGAGAAACATCATAGTTTTTTGAGAGCAGGCCGCCATGTTATTTTTCTGAGTCATTAACAAATTAGTACTCTGGAATTACGAGCAATTATTTTTCATTGTACGGGCTAGTATGAATTTCAAATCAAATCTCTATAAACGACTATTATATTTTGTGCACTAAGAATAACATATCGCACTTATTTTCTAGAATCAAATTGTAATCAGTTTTACTTATATGTATGTATATTCAATGTGAACTTGCACCTTGAATAAAATATTACAGTTACTTTTCATGATAATATATTATTACTAAATTTAGATAATATACACTTTACGTATGTTCACTTTGAACTGGCACCTTGAATAACATATCAGTTACTTTTCGTGATAATTTATTATTGGATCGTATAAATTTTTGAGTACCTTCTTTTGAACATGGCCTGAACTTTTCATTTTTATGATTTTTTTAGGATATCACTTACTTTTTAAAGTACAGATATATAGAGCAGCTTTCTAGTAATTCAAGTATCACAAATATATGTATTTTCGATTTTTATCACATAACTTTGTATAAGTAACAATTTATGCAATACAGTTCAAAATAATTGAAATATATGGTATATATGTACATATATAAAATATATAATTATATTATAGTATACATATAATATTTTATTTAATCATATATGTAAATGTTTGTATAATTGTAATAACTTTTAACGATACATTGCACATTTATTTCAATTGCAACAGAATGAATTTATATTCTTGTATGAATATTGAAAATAAGGAATGGGCCCCTCCATCGCCCATTCTCGTGAGAACGCAACCATATATTTTTCTTCGTCTCTCCGATTTTAACACGACATACATATTTCTGTCTGATAATTTTTTTCTTGATGATACTTCTTGAAATGTCATGAAGCCTAGGTCAAATTAGAAACTTATTGCACTCGTTTTAATGCAGCGCTTACAGCAGCTTTTATAAAGCGTCAGAGCAGCCGATATTTTATTTTGGCGCTTACGGCAACTTTTATACAGCGCTAGAACAGTTGATGTTTTAATGTAGCGTTTACGGCAGTCTTTATACAGCGCCATTATTTAATCTGTTCTAAGAACAATATGTATGCTCCTTGTGCTCCTTTGGGCCATTTTTTCTTGAACACTTCCATATCATTAGAGTAATACCATTCCGATTTTGTGTCAGCTCTCAACATACACGTGTAGTGACCACGATTCATTTTTTCATCTTCGTGAAATATAGCGCTTATTAGCTTGTACTTTTTTTATTAATCGTGATATTACTCGTCGGCACGGCGGTAATCCGATTGTTGATAATTTTTTTAGAAGCACCGTTTACAAAAGTATATAAATTGAGCTGTATTACTACGACGGATAAAGTTGATTCGATTACGGTTTTCTTTTTCAACACGGTGCCCTTACATTCGTTACAATTGCCGTTTATCGTTTCCCATTTAGAAAATTCTACATTAATCAAACTTTGTAGAGTGACACCTTTTTTCCTTTTTAATGTCGAATGTATAGGTAATATTAACAAACTACTGCTTTCCAGCTTAGTTACAATACATTGTAATTACATTTGACATTCGAGCAACATGTTACGTGCTTTAATTCGAGTTTTAATACATTATTGATGTCGGAATACGTCGACATTAGAGCCGTAAAAAATTCCGAAACATCTTGTTGTGTTCGTTCTTCGAAGCGTTTTCCGACAGATCTTCTAACCGCTTGAATGTTGCAATATTTACGTTCACCATACGCGCAGATAGCATCAATCAATGCATTCGATGCTTTATTTTTCAGTATTTGTTGCCTAATGCGTACGCAATGAAACGCACATTGTAATATTACATTAGCGTAACACGAAACAGCATCATTATTGCAAAGGCCATATATTTTCCACGTAACTATACTTTCTGGTTCCTCACAATCATAATTCTGCATATCATCAATGATATTAGGGATATCCCATCGACAATCGTACATTTTCACAACCTTTTTCTCGGACGGATTGATTTGTGGCAGTTCAGATTTGAATATAGATCTCAGTCGATTATATTCTACAATGGCTCTCGTTTGCTTTAACTGATGCTGGATTGAAATTTATCAAATGTAGGCCTTCCAATTTACTTACTCGTGACAAACCTACATAGGCTTGACCATCACTGAATACAGTCGTTCCTAAATCCATCATTGCATTGTTACATGTAATTCTTTCGATTATAAATAATTCGACATTCTTTAATTTGTCTTTCAAAGTTTTCAAGACCATGTCCGACAATTGCGTATATTTTGGTGTAGATTCATGACTAACCGGTAGTTGAAACATTCTATGGATTGTCAAGCCATCGATATTGAATGCTGCGATACCCGTGGGAGCAGATATGGCAGTCGTTTTTTCCAAATTTATTCTGATCCAATGTTTAATTGTTTCAATTAGAAAACTTTTCCCTGCACCACCCTCGCCACTTACGTACAGTCGCAGAATCTGATTTTTATCTTGTAAAACTTGGCATACTCCATCAAAGACTCTTTTCTGGTCTTTGTTCAATTGCGACATCATTTGCGATAAATCAATCGGGTCGTCAATCTTACCAAAATCTTCCAGATCTTTCATCACGTCGTCAGCTTCTATCGGATTACAATCCAGTTCATCGTCATCGGATTTGTCTCTGTCTGCTGTTTTCAGATCATTTTCGCGCTTCTCGATTATTTCAGCAACGTTCTCAAAAGCTTTCTGTATTTCTTCGAGCCTTTCGTGATATTTCATTGCCTTCGTTAAAACAGACTCTGAATTCTTAAAGGCATCCGTGTAAGTCTCGAATGTACCTTTGAGTTCACTCAAATCTCTCCATGGTTTGAACAAAAGAAGCAGCGAGTAAAAGTATTTTTCGGGCTCAGTTTTTATATTAAATCGATAATGGTTAATTAAATAACCCTTTTTTCGTTTTTTTAAAAATAAACCCGATGCCAGATTGTAACACTTGACTTCGTCATTATTTGACATCTGTTTCGTAATTTCCCAGAATCTGGCAAAATCGTACAAATTCAATGATTCTAATTCCTGAGGTCTATTTGGATAGTAATCATCGATGAGTGACGAACAGTAAATATTCGTAGAATTTTCATCGAGAGCTTAAATTTCATTAAATGTTTTAACTTTTCTATTTCTCACCTCATTAACATCGATCCATTTGACCATGGTATCATTATCCGTACCGTACAAGGGATTCCCTAATAGTGTATCCGCAGCTTCTAAAGCACCGCATTCTCTGTTATTTAATGAATGCATTGCAAAATTCCACAGTTTCGATGCCAAGGACTTATTCGAATCTATCACTTCAAAGTCTGTCTTGCATTTTTCCGACTTTGTCGTGTATTTTGTTAAATATGAGTTTTAAAACTCTGATTTTTCTCTAATAAATTGTATGTCCATATTTCCCTCCCAGGCTAATTTGATAGCCGGATTATAATCATTTATAAACCTTTCCGACTCCTTGCGAGGAAGATCGTACAATCTGCTCTTACTGCGTAAATTTTTTCTACCGACTATCAAAGTGATAACGTCTCTTAAAACGAAATTCTCAGTAACTGGCCGAGGAAAATCGAACCGACACTTTCTGTATATATTAGTTTCCGTTTTTTTTGTACGCATGCAATACGAGTTATGTTTATGATTCTGATCACTTATTACCGTATCGTACAACGTTGGCGAAACATTTTCATCTGGAATTTCACACGTTACGTATTTTCGAATAAACGTAGCAACTTCTTCATCCAGCGATTTTCCTATTACTGGAGCATCTTTTATCCAAATCATACAATGCATGTGCTGAATACCTCTACTTTGATATTCCAGTCGCTAGAAGTAATGAATAACCTTTCCTATTGGATTATCGGACGAACAAATAAAATCAATCATGGCTTTGAATTTTATGCACATGAATCTAGAAGTACTTACAGGATCGTATGCGACTAGTTCGCTGATGCCTAACTTATCTTTATCGGGATTCATATCTCGTAAATATTCACCCAAATCGGACCATTTCCATTTACTAGGACTCAAAGTCAAAAACCACGTCGCTGGACCGTAATGCAAAGTCATGCATTTTACATTATTGGACGGTTGTCGCCAAAATTGATCCGTATTTCTCAATTTTGCGAAAATACTCATTAAATTTGATTCTAATTCGTAACCTTTCAATTCGTTCATGTATCTACCAGCAGTGTATCTCTCTCGTGGGTTAGTAACCATTATCGTATAATAGATACCACTTTTCAACTGTCGGTAGTTAGCATCATTGAGAAGGAAAAACAGATACTGCAGATTCAACCTGAATCTACTATGTTTCGACATCAATCGTGTTCTAATAAATAAATATTCCAGCAATGCAAAGTTTCTATCTTCTCGTTGTCCATTGACACCATCAGGATATAAATCAGGGAAACACATGACATCCAGATATTTATAACGATTATCCATTGGAAAATCTTCAATTTTCATCATTTGATAAAGCTTCAATGCAGATTCGTTATCGATTTTTTTCGCGTGTATTGGGTATATTGTATACTGATCGTTAATATCCGAATCTTCAGTGATTTGTGTGAGGAAAGCCCTACGTTTTAAAACGATTTGATCATTATTATATTTTTGTTTTCCTGTACATTGTACAAATTCAATGCTGGTAATTTCTCAACCACCTTATTTATTTCGTTATTGTCGCTTTCGTCATCGACAATCCGATATTCTGTTTCCTGCAACTTATCCTTTAATAGATCATCAGATGACGCCGGAAGACGAATTTTCGAGTAATGAGGATTATTTTCTTTCAACCATTGTACAGCCTTATACACTTTATTAATATCTACCAAATTTTCCCAAACCACTTTAGATTTCTTGGGTATACCTCGAACGAGAATTTGCAACTCGTGATTCAAATTTATAGGATCTTCCGGAGGATATACCTTATCCAATGTTTCTTGTAAAGGTAGAGGCAAATGAAATGTTCTGCCTTTTACTTTGCGGATCATTTGTCTATGCGGTATATGTTTGTTCGAAACATTGCCCATCAATTGCACTACTTGAAAGCTGCTAATTCTCTTGATTAACATTTTTTCGTAATCATTGAAGTCTGACAAAACATCTGGTAATGGTTTTACCGCGAAATTATTCAAAATGCAAGTAGAAGGCAACACGCCTTTTTGAAATTTACCCAAACAAAGCTTACGAACGAATTACGTATTATTACTGTGTTCTGTTACGTTTGCTATCAAATCTTTCCAAAAAGATCCGTCTATTGTTTTCCTCAGCTTCTCGAGCTTAGAAACGTCTCTTCTCAAGCATAATTTTTCGCAAGAGATGCAAGGGATACGTGGTAAATCCAACAATCGCTTTTTCATGACTTTAAATGCTTCGTAATTTTGCGAGAAAATCTTTTCCTCGTCAAAACAAACATTAGTTACATTTTTTGGATAAAATCTTGCTTTATTCTTAAAATCATTGGAAATTTCACCTAATTTATCCATATTGATGAATCTCAAAGATGAAAACAGTTGACAAAACTTATTATAATTGTCGATCAATTTGTAAACATTTCTTCGAATATTCCTCACAAAAGGAAAATGAGGTGATAAAGTGTTTATCGTTGCAATGTATGACTTGCAAAGATTCGGATTTGTATAGCATTCCGGAGGATGTCCTAATCTGCTACTCGTACGTAAAACGGAACAATTTTTTAGCTGCGCCATGAATTTAACATTTATTATCTTTTTCTAAGTACCTTCTTCAAACAGTTCCAAAAATTTTACAAACTTTTCCATGGAAGTATCATTTATGTGGCATTTGTTCTCATCACAATGCCACATTTTTAACTTTTTACCATTGTTATCTATTAACGGCAAAACATTTATTACTCCGTGAGGAGAAGATTGTCTCATTATAAGTGGTTGCTCAAACTTTTTCCTTTGCTCGTAAGCAGTTTCATAAAATTACGCTTCGGAAGACGAAGTATGTTTGGATAAGCCACAACGAGCAATTATTTTTCATTGTACGGGCTAGTATGAATTTCAAATCAAATCTCTATAAACGACTATTATATTTTGTGCACTAAGAATAACATATCGCACTTATTTTCTAGAATCAAATTGTAATCAGTTTTACTTATATGTATGTATGTTCAATGTGAACTTGCACCTTGAATAAAATATCAGTTACTTTTCATGGAAATATATTATTACTAAATTTAGATAATATACACTTTACGTATGTTCACTTTGAACTGGCACTTTGAATAACATATCAGTTACTTTTCGTGATAATTTATTATTAGATCGTTTAAATTTTGAAAAGTTTACATTTTTGAGGACCTTCTTTTGAACATGGCTTGACCTTTTCATTTTTATGATTTTTTGGAGATAGGGTGAGAGAGGACGAATGAGGGTAAGAGAAGACGAGATAGGCGAAAGAGGGTGAAAGAGAACGAAAGAGAGTGAGAAAGGACGTACGAGGGTGAAAGAGGTGAGAGAAAGTGAGAGAGGACGAAAGAGGGTGAAAGAGGGCGAAAGAGGGTGAGAGGGAATGAAAAAGGGTGAGACAGAATGAAAGAGGGTGAGACAGAATGAAAGAGGGTGAGAGAAGACGAAAGAGAGTGAAAGAGGACGAAATTGGGTGAAAGAGGGCGAAAGAGGATGAAAGAGGACGAAAGAGGGTGAAAGAGGACGAAAGAGGGTAAAAGAGGGTGAAAGAGAATGAAAGAGAGTGAGAGAGGACAAAGGAGAGTGAAAGAGGACGAAAGAGGCGAAAGATGGTGAAAGAGGACGAAAGAGGGTGAAAGAGGACGAAAGAGGGTAAAAGAGGGTGAAAGAGGACAACAGAGGGTGAGAGAGAACGAAAAAACTGAAAAAATAGGACGGAAGAGGGTGGGAGTGGTGGTGGGGATGGGGGCGGGGGGACGGGATGTGGGAGGGAAAGGGGTGGGTGAAAGTTGAGGGAGGTGTGAGTGAAAGGTGAGAAGAGATTTATATCAGGAGACGCGGTAGTGTCTCCGGCCATGTTCAAACCCTAAAAGACCTTAAAAGACACTACAAGTCTCCTTATCCTGCACCATCAAAGTCCATTTTTTGGGAGTGTAGAACTACTAAAATATAAAAAATTTTGAATTGCACGTAATATAACTTGAAAGGCGGCATCGCCACGAGTAATTTGAGCCAAGAAAAAATAAAATCGGTCAAGCCGTTCTGGAGATACAAGCGGTCAAAAAGTGACGTTTTTAAAAAATGAAGTAACGTCGTCTTCTTCTTCTTCTTCTTCCTTCTTCTTTTTCTTCTTCTTTTTCTTCTTCTTCTTCTTCTTCTTCTTCTTCTTCTCTGTCCGCGTATAAATCTCTTCTCACCTTTCACTCACACCTCCCTCAACTTCCACCCACCCCTTTTCCTCCCACATCCCGCCCCCACCCCCGCCCCCACCCCGCCCCCACCCCACCACTGCCCCCACTCCCACCCCCACCCCCACCCCTCTTTCGCCTTTTTCACCCTCTTTTATTCCCTCTCACCCTCTTCGTCCTCTTTCACCCTCTTTCGCCCTCTTTCATCCTCTTTCGTCCTCTTTCACCATCTTTCGCCTCTTTCACCTTCTTTCGTCCTCTCTCACCCTCTTTCATTCCCTCTCACCCTCTTTCATTCCCTCTCACCCCCTTTCGTACTCTTTCACTCTCTTTCGTCCTCTTTCACCCTCTTTTGTCCTCTTTCACCCTCTCTCGTCCTCTTTCACCCTCTTTCGTCCTACCTCACCCTCTTTCGTCCTCTTTCACCCTCTTTCGCCCTCTTTCACCCTCTTTCGTCCCCTTTCACCCTCTTTTCATTCTCTCTCACCCTCTTTCATTCCCTCTCACCCTCTTTCACCCTGTTTTGTCTTCTTTCACCCTCTTTCATTCCCTCTCACCCTCTTTCGTCCTCTTTCACTCTCTTTTATTCTTTCTTACCCTGTTTCGCCCTCTCTCACCCTCTTTCGTCCTCTTTCACTCTCTTTCATTCTCTCTCATCCTCTTTCACCCTCTTTCGTCCTCTTTCACCCTCTTTCGCCCTCTTTCGTCCTCTTTTGCCCTCTTTCACCCAATTTCGTCCTCTTTCACCCTCTTTCGCCTATCTCGTCTTCTCTTACCCTCATGTGTCCTCTCTCACCCTATCTCCAAAAAATCATAAAAATGAAAAGGTCAAACCATGTTCAAAAGAAGGTTTTCAAAAATTTAAACCTAGTCTGTACAATGAAAAATAATTACTCGTAATTCCAGAGTACCAATTTGGTAATATCGAATAATGTATTTGTTTCAAGTAATGGCAGTAGAGATAAATACATACCTACGTATATGCAGTTTTTGCTGTTAAATGTACTTGAACGAAAAAAATAATTAAATGATTTAAATATAGCACATTTTAAATCAAGAAACTTATACTATAATCGAACTCTGTTTAGAAAGAATGTTTGTTTCAATCACAATCACAATACCATTTTCTATTATTTCTCTTATTATTATCAATAATGTTATTCACCAAATAATTATAGTATGAATAATGTTTTGCGATTTATTTAACAATTCATAATATTTTAGGGTTATAAAGTTTTATCTATAGGGTTTTTATTTAAATAAAATGAAGAATGTATATATATGTATATTTATTTATGTATATAATGTATATCATATATATCAGAAGACGCGGTAGTGTCTCCGGCCATGTTCAAACCCTAAAAGACCTTAAAAGACACTACAAGTCTCCTTATCCTGCACCATCAAAGTCCATTTTTTGGGGGTGTAGAACTATTAAAATATAAAAAATTTTGAATTGCACGTAATATAACCTGAAAGGCGGCATCGCCACGAGTAATTTGAGCCAAGAAAAAATAAAATCGGTCAAGCCGTTCTGGAGATACAAGCGGTCAAAAAGTGACGTTTTTCATGAAAAATGAAGTAACGTCGTCGTCTTCTTCTTCTTCTTCTTCTTCTTCTTCTCTGTCCGCGTATAAATCTCTTCTCACCTTTCACTCACACCTCCTTCAACTTCCACCCACCCCTTTCCCTCCCACATCCCGCCCCACCCCACCCCACCCCCACTCCCACCACTCTTTTGCCTCTTTCACCCTCTTTCATCCTCTCTCACCCTCTTTCGTCCTCTCTCACCCTCTTTCACCCTCTTTCGCCCTCTCTCACCCTCTTTCGTCCTCTTTCACTCTCTTTCATTCTCTCTCACCCTCTTTCACCCTCTTTCATTCCCTCTCACCCCCTTTCGTCCTCTTTCACCCTCTTTCGTCCTCTCTCATCCTCTTTCGTCCTCTCCTCACCCTCTTTCATTCTCTCTCACCCTCTTTCACCCTCTTTCATTCCCTCTCACCCTCTTTCATTCCCTCTCACCCTCTTTCGTCCTCTTTCACCCTCTTTCGTCCTCTCTCACCCTCTTTTATTCTTTCTCACCCTCTTTTACCCTCTTTCGTCCTCTTTCACCTTTTTTCACTCTCTTTCGTCCTCTCTCACCCTCTTTCATTCTTTCTCACCCTCTTTTGCCCTCTCTCATCCTCTTTCGACCTCTTTCACACTCTTTCGTCCTCTCTCACTCTCTTTCGTCCTCTTTCACCCTCTTTCGTTCTCTCTCACCCTCTTTCGACCTCTTTCGTCCTCTTTCACCCTCTTTCGTCCTCTCTCACCCTCTCTCACCTCTTTCACCCTCGTACGTCCTTTCTCACCCTCTTTCGTTCTCTTTCACCCTCTTTCGCCTATCTCGTCTTCTCTTACCCTCATTCGTCCTCTCTCACCCTATCTTCAAAAAATCATAAAAATGAAAAGGTCAAGCCATGTTCAAAAGAAGGTCCTCAAAAATTTAAACCTAATCTGTACAATGAAAAATAATTACTCGTAATTCCAGAGTTCCAATTTGTTAATATCGAATAATATATTTGTTTCAAGTAATGGCAGTAGAGTCAAATACATACCTACGTATATGCAGTTTTTGCTGTTAATTGTACTTGAACGAAAAAAATAATTAAATGATTTAAATATAGCACATTTTAAATCAAGAAACTTATATAATCGAACTCTGTTTAGGAAAAGGTAGAACATTTCATTTGCCTCTGCCTTTACAAGAAACATTGGATAAGGTATGTCCTCCGGAAGATCCTATAAATTTGAATCACAAGTTGCACATTCTCGTTCGAGGTATACCCAAGAAATCTAAAGTGGTTTGGGAAAATTTGGTAGATATTAATAAAATGTATAAGGCTTTACAATGGTTGAAAGAAAATAATCCTCATTACTCAAAAATTCGTCTTCCAGCGTCATCTGATGATCTATTAAAGGATAAGTTGCAGGAAACAGAATATAGGATTGTCGATGAGGAAAGCGACAATGACGAAATAAATGAGGTGGTTGAGGAATTACCAGCATTGAATTTGTACAATGTACAGCAAAACAAAAATAATAATGATCAAACCGTTTTAAAACGTACGGCTTTTCTCACACAAATCACTGAACATTCGGATATTAACGATCAGTATACAATATACCCAATACACGCGAAAAGAATCGATAACGAATCTGCATTGAAGCTTTATCAAATGGTGAAAATTGAAGATTTTCCAATGGATAATCGTTATAAATATCTGGATGTCATGTGTTTCCCTGATTTATATCCCGATGGTGTCAATGGACAACGAGAAGATAGAAACTTTGCATTGCCGGAATATTTATTTATTAGAACACGATTGATGTCAAAACATAGTAGATTCAGGTTGAATCTGCAGTATCTGTTCTTCCTTCTCAATGATGCTAACTACCGACAGTTGAAAAGTGGTATCTATTATACGATGATGGTTACTAACCCACGAGAGAGATACACTGCTGGTAGATACTTGAACGAATTGAAAGGTTACCAATTAGAATCGAATTTAATGAGTATTTTCGCAAAATTGAGAAATACGGATCAATTTTGGCGACAACCGTCCAATAATGTAAAATGCATGACTTTGCATTACGGTCCAGCGACGTGGTTTTTGACTTTGAGTCCTAGTGAATGGAAATGGTCCGATTTGGGTAAATATTTACGAGATATGAATCCCGATAAAGAGAAGTTAGGCATCAGCGAACTAATCGCATACGATCCTGTAAGTACTTCTAGATTTATGTGCATAAAATTCAAAGCCATGATTGATTTTATTTGTTCGTCCGATAATCCAATAGGAAAGGTTATTCATTACTTCTGGCGACTGGAATATCAACGTAGAAGTATCCAGCACATGCATTGTATGATTTGGATAAAAGATGCTCCAGTATTAGGAAAATCGCCGGATGAAGAAGTTGCTACGTTTATTCAAAAATACGTAACGTGTGAAATTCCAGATGAAAATGTTTCGCCAACGTTGTACGATATGGTAATAAGTGATCAGAATCATAAACATAACTCGTATTGCATGCGTACGAAAAAAACGGAAACTAATATATACAGAAAGTGTCGGTTCGATTTTCTTCGGCCAGTTACTGAGAATTTCGTTTTAAGAGACGTTATCACTTCGATAGTCGGTAGAAAAAATTTACGCAGTAAAAGCAGATTGTACGATCTTCCTCGCAAGGAGTCGGAAAGGTTTATAAATGATTATAATCCGTCTATCAAATTAGCCTGGGATGGACATACAATTTATTAGAGAAAAATCAGAGTTTTTAAACTCATATTTAACAAAATACACGACAAAGTCGGAAAAATGCAATACAGACTTTGAAGTGATAGATTCGAATAAGTCCTTGGCATCGAAACTGTGGAATTTTGCAATGCATTCATTAAATAACAGAGAATGCGGTGCTTTAGAAGCTGCGGATACACTATTAGGGAAACCCTTGTACGGTACGGATAATGATACCATGGTCAAATGGATCGATGTTAATGAGGTGAGAAATAGAAAAGTTAAAACATTTAATGAAATTTAAGCTCTCGATGAAAATTCTACGAATATTTACTGTTCGTCACTCATCGATGATTACTATCCAAATAGACCTCAGGAATTAGAATCATTGAATTTGTACGATTTTGCCAGATTCTGGGAAATTACGAAACAGATGTCAAATAATGACGAAGTCAAGTGTTACAAACTGGCATCGGGTTTATTTTTAAAAAAACGAAAAAAGGGTTATTTAATTAACCATTATCGATTTAATATAAAAACTGAGCCCGAAAAATACTTTTACTCGCTGCTTCTTCTGTTCAAACCATGGAGAGATTTGAGTGAACTCAAAGGTACATTCGAGACTTACACGGATGCCTTTAAGAATTCAGAGTCTGTTTTAACAAAGGTAATGAAATATCACGAAAGGCTCAAAGAAATACAGAAAGCTTTTGAGAACGTTGCTGAATTAATCGAGAAGCGTGAAAATGATCTGAAAACAGCAGACAGAGACAAATCCGATGACGATGAACTGGATTGTAATCCGATAGAAGCTGACGACGCGATGAAAGATCTGGAAGATTTTGGTAAGATTGACGACCCGATTGATTTATCGCAAATAATGTCGCAATTGAACAAAGACCAGAAAAGAGTCTTTGATGGAGTATGCCAAGTTTTACAAGATAAGAATCAGATTCTGCGACTGTACGTAAGTGGCGAGGGTGGTACAGGGAAAAGTTTTCTAATTGAAACGATTAAGTATTGAATCAGAATAAATTTGGAAAAAACGACTGCCATATCTGTTCCCACGGGTATCGCAGCATTCAATATCGATGGCTTGACAATCCATAGAATGTTTCAACTACCGGTTAGTCATGAATCTACACCAAAATATACGCAATTGTCAGACATGGTCTTGAAAATTTTGAGAGACAAATTAAAGAATGTCGAATTATTTATAATCGAAGGAATTACATGTAACAATGCAATGATGGATTTAGGAACGACTGTATTCAGTGATGGTCAAGCCTATGTAGGTTTGTCACTAGTAAGTAAATTGGAAGGCCTACATTTGATAAATTTTAATCCAGCATCAGTTAAAGCAAACTCGAGAGCCATTGTAGAATATAATCGACTGAGATCTATATTCAAATCTGAACTGCCACAAATCAATCCGTCCGAGAAAAAGGTTGTGAAAATGTACGATCGTCGATGGGATATCCCTAATATCATTGATGATATGCAGAATTATGATTGTGAGGAACCAGAAAGTATAGTTACGTGGAAAATATATGGCCTATGCAATAACGATGCTGTTTCGTGTTACGCTAATGTAATATTACAATGTGCGTTTCATTGCGTACGTATTAGGCAACAAATACTGAAAAATAAAGCATTGAATGCATTGACTGATGCTATCTGCGCGTATGGTGAACGTAAATATTGCAACATTCAAGCGGTTAGAAGATCTGTCGGAAAACGCTTCGAAGAACGAACATAACAAGATGTTTCGGAATTTTTTACGGCTCTAATGTCGACATATTCCGACATCAATGATGTATTAAAACTCGAATTAAAGCACGTAACATGTTGCTCGAATGTCAAATGTAATTACAATGTAACTAAGCTGGAAAGCAGTAGTTTGTTAATATTACCTATACATTCGACATTAAAAAGGAAAAAAGGTGTCACTCTACAAAGTTTGATTAATGTAGAATTTTCTAAATGGGAAACGATAAACGGCAATTGTAACGAATGTAAGGGCACCGTGTTGAAAAAGAAAACCGTAATCGAATCAACTTTATCCGTCGTAGTAATACAGCTCAATTTATATACTTTTATAAACGGTGCTTCTAAAAAAATTATCAACAATCGAATGACCGCCGTGCCGACGAGTAATATCACGATTAATAAAAAAAAGTACAAGCTAATAAGCGCTATATTTCACGAAAGTGAAGAAATAAATCGTGGTCACTACACGTGTATGTTGAGAGCTGACACAAAATCGGAATGGCATTACTCTAATGATATGGAAGTGTTCAAGAAAAAATGGCCCAAAGGAGCACAAGGGGCATAAATATTGTTCTTAGAACAGATTAAATAATGGCGCTGTATAAAGGCTGCCGTAAACGCTACATTAAAACATCAACTGTTCTAGCGCTGTATAAAAGTTGCCGTAAGCGCCAAAATAAAATATTGGCTGCTCTGGCGCTTTATAAAAGCTGCTGTAAGCGCTGCATTAAAACGAGTGCAATAAGTTTCTAATTTGACCTAGGCTTCATGACATTTCAAAAAGTATCATCAAGAAAAAAATTATCAGACAGAAATATGTATGTCGTGTTAAAATCGGAGAGACGAAGAAAAATATATGGTTGCGTTCTCACGAGAATGGGCGATGGAGGGGCCCATTCTTTATTTTCAATATTCATACAAGAATATAAATTCATTCTGTTGCAATTGAAATAAATGTGCAATTTATCGTTAAAAGTTATTACAATTATACAAACATTTACATATATGATTAAATAAAATATATATGTATACTATAATATAATTATATATTTTATATATGTACATATATACCATATATTTCAATTATTTTGAACTGTATTGCATAAATTGTTACTTATACAAAGTTATGTGATAAGAATCGAAAATACATATATTTGTAATACTTGAATTACTAGAAAGCTGCTCTATATATCTGTACTTTAAAAAGTAAGTGATATCCTAAAAAAATCATAAAAATGAAAAGGTCAGGCCATGTTCAAAAGAAGGTACTCAAAAATTTAAACGATCTAATAATAAATTATCACGAAAAGTAACTGATATGTTATTCAAGGTGCCAGTTCAAAGTGAACATACGTAAAGTGTATATTATCTAAATTTAGTAATAATATATTACCATGAAAAGTAACTGTGATATTTTATTCAAGGTGCAAGTTCACATTGAACATACATACATATAAGTAAAACTGATTACAATTTGATTCTAGAAAATAAGTGCGATATGTTATTCTTAGTGCACAAAATATAATAGTCGTTTATAGAGATTTGATTTGAAATTCATACTAGCCCGTACAATGAAAAATAATTGCTTGTAATTCCAGAGTACCAATTTGTTAATGACTCAGAAAAATAACATGGCGGCCTGCTCTCAAAAAACTTTTGATGGGTAGAATAAATAATTGAAATAAGAGTTGTGAAAATTGTATAAATTAAAAATCTCCAATCTTTCTTTAGTAAAATTTCCCGTTAATGACCATCATTAACCTACTCAAGGTGGCATATGTGATTGGGATTTAACATTATCAGTAATTTATTGAATAGACAGAGAAAAGTTTTGTTGTATGCATCGGTTCAGTGTTTGAAATAACCATGTACTATTCATATACTGTAAAGCACAAATTCTTCATTTCTATCATAAATAATATCTATTTATTAAAATTTTAGCAGACGTCTTTTAAATAGAAAATAGTGTCTTGCGATCATGAAGAATAGGTTTTGAATAGCAAGATTTCATTTAACTTACAATTTTCTTTAGAAATACAGAAGAAAAAGGTATTTGTATATAATTTTGTATATTCACTTCGTTGTGTGTAGAGCTTTTAAAAATACGTTGAATCCTTATTCTAATCTAATCTTCTTCTAATGTAATACTTTTCGTACTTCAAATGTTGTAGTAATTATTCTGTAAGAGCTTCGACATTATTTCTAAATAGACATCGAAAAACATTATAGTTTTTTGAGAGCAGGCCGCCATGTTATTTTTCTGAGTCATTAACAAATTGGTACTCTGGAATTACGAGCAATTATTTTTCATTGTACGGGCTAGTATGAATTTCAAATCAAATCTCTATAAACGACTATTATATTTTGTGCACTAAGAATAACATATTGCACTTATTTTCTAGAATCAAATTGTAATCAGTTTCACTTATATGTATGTATGTTTAATGTGAACTTGCACCTTGAATAAAATATCACAGTTATTTTTCATGGTAATATATTATTACTAAATTTAGATAATATACACTTTACGTATGTTCACTTTAAACTGGCACCTTGAATAACATATCAGTTACTTTTCGTGATAATTTATTATTAGATCGTTTAAATTTTGAAAAGTTTAAATTTTTGAGTATCTTCTTTTGAACATGGCCTGACCTTTTCATTTTTATGATTTTTTTAGGATATTAATATCATCAATCAAACATCTTCGATTAAAATTAAAATTGTATTAATTGTTACACATTGTTAATTAATGGAAATAGAGAAATTATATCGATTTTCTTAAGTCAATTATTAATGGAAGAGATTCGCATTAAATTTGCTATATTTAAACGTCAATTATATATTTTTTAATTGTTTCTGCTCAAATCAATTGTCAATTGAATTGTCTTCAATTGAATCTGTTTTTTTTTTCAATCGTCCATTAAAGTACTTCTAATTAAAATTAACTTATTAATCGTTTAATTGAAAAACTTTTAATTAAATTAGGTTGTATTAATCGTTTAATCGATCGCTCTCCGATTAATTTCGTTTATATCGATTGTCAATTAAATAATCTTCAATTGACTTCGATCATATTAATTGTTAATTAAGCGATCTTCGATTAATCTAGCTTATATCAATCGTCATTGTAACGATCTCTAACTAATCTTTCTAAAATTAATCGTTAATTAAAAATATTTTAATTAAATCTGTTCATATCATTTGTTCAATTATAAAAAATCTAATTGATATTTTGCCATCTCTGCTTCAAACAATAATCGTACCACTTTCGTCTTCTTCAATAATGTGCGGAACAGAATAGTCGCACAAACGCTCCAAACTGATCACTGGGTCATACAGGTTCTCACCTGACACGGAAATTTCAGAATCACGCACATCGGGTCCTAATGGCGTAAGTGCGGTTTCTAGGAGGAAAATCAGCTGGAGAAGCAGGAGGGATCGCTCGTTGTGGCTAAACTGTCCATCCTGCGGACGCCCGCAGGCGCTGCTGGATTTTTTTATCGCCATTCTCGAGGCAGTTCCGGTGAACGGTGGGTAGCAGTTGTGGCGTATGCCCGCATGGGCGAGGTAGCCGGAGCTCGTCGCCTTCGCGACGGCAACTCTTACAATAACTGTCTTAAACGGTCCCGCCGTACTAACTAATAATTAATTTCATTCTCCAGTTTTTGATCGAATTAAATGCATCTTATTATAGGTCGAAATTTGTCACTAACGATCAACAATTATTTGTGAAGAATTAGTTTCATGTTTTTTGATGTTAGAGTTATGTTTTTTTATGCGCGTATCCAGATGACGTTTGATTCGCTCAATATAACAGGAATTGCAATTATTACAAAAAATTTTGTATACAGTGGAACCTCTCTCAGTTGGGTTGATGCGGAGACAAACCCGACTACGAGAGGTATCCAATAGCATGCTAGAAAGCGGTCACAATGGACTTAGCCTCTTTCCTTCTCTGTCTTCGACACAGTGCCGTGCAGTGCTCAAGCATGGAGAACGGAATCCTTACATATTTTACGAAGTGAGTGTATATTTATAATTTTGTCGCATAGCAATTGCAAAAATAATGCGACATAAGCATGCGTATGTGATCACACAACATGTATATATTACCACATGCGCATCCTCATATCGCTGACTTTCGTCCCGTGCATTGACAGATTTCCTAAACTCGTTATTTTATTTCAGGACAATTTCATGCAAAAACGCGTCGATTGAGCATTTACATAAATACAGTGAGATAGACAAAGTCAAGAAAAAATACCGGCGATTAGAAATTTCTAAAAAAATAGCAATATTGAGTTGCTTGGAAAAAGGTGAATCCGTTGCAAAATTGGCAGCTGAGTACAACGTCGCACATTCTACGATATGGTTAATCAAAAAGAAAAAAAATGACCTTTATAAATATGCAAGTTTAGTAAAGGATAATGACGGTTTTTTAAAAAAAAAAAGTAATAAACTATGTAGAACATCAGCTTCTGGATAAAGCGTTATTTATGTGGTTTCAACAACGGCGTTTATGGCCCTAATCACTTCAAAGGAAGTAACGGTTAGCTATGGAGGTGAAAAATTTATGTCTATTACGTATATATTATTTATATATTATGTACATAAAATTATGTATATATTATTTATATATTATGTACATAAATATGTATTCAGAAATAAATATTTTTATCGGCTCTCAATATAAATAATATAAGTATGCTGTCTTCTAAGCTGGGCAATAGAGCCAAGGAAACGAAACGAAAAATTAATTAAAACGGAACTGTATCTCAATTTGAGATCCCAAAGTTCCACATATAAATTAATTTCGAAACTTACATATGGAGAAATAAGCGAGAAAAATATAGGTCCGAAAAGTCGCTGAAGCGGGAATCGAACCCGCGTCTTTCACTTTCCGGGCGACTGCTCTTACCAACTAAGCTATTCAGACCCCTTCGATCCTATATTTTTCATTTGCCTTTTTAGTAGATGTTAGTAAATACCGCCGTGATTAGCCCAAGGCGTGAATAAACTCAGAAATAAATATTTTTATCGGCTCTCAATATAAATAATATAAGTATGCTGTCTTCTAAGCTGGGCAATAGAGCCAAGGAAACGAAACGAAAAATTAATTAAAACGGAACTGTATCTCAATTTGAGATCCCAAAGTTCCACATATAAATTAATTTCGAAACTTACATATGGAGAAATAAGCGAGAAAAATATAGGTCCGAAAAGTCGCTGAAGCGGGAATCGAACCCGCGTCTTTCACTTTCCGGGCGACTGCTCTTACCAACTAAGCTATTCAGACCCCTTCGATCCTATATTGTTCATTTGCCTTTTTAGTAAATGTTAGTAAATACCGCCGTGATTAGCCCAAGGCGTGAATAAACTCAGAAATAAATATTTTTATCGGCTCTCAATATAAATAATATAAGTATGCTGTCTTCTAAGCTGGGCAATAGAGCCAAGGAAACGAAACGAAAAATTAATTAAAACGGAACTGTATCTCAATTTGAGATCCCAAAGTTCCACATATAAATTAATTTCAAAACTTACATATGGAGAAATAAGCGAGAAAAATATAGGTCCGAAAAGTCGCTGAAGCGGGAATCGAACCCGCGTCTTTCACTTTCCGGGCGACTGCTCTTACCAACTAAGCTATTCAGACCCCTTCGATCCTATATTTTTCATTTGCCTTTTTAGTAGATGTTAGTAAATACCGCCGTGATTAGCCCAAGGCGTGAATAAACTCAGAAATAAATATTTTTATCGGCTCTCAATATAAATAATATAAGTATGCTGTCTTCTAAGCTGCGCAATAGAGCCAAGGAAACGAAACGAAAAATTAATTAAACGGAACTGTATCTCAATTTGAGATCCCAAAGTTCCACATATAAATTAATTTCGAAACTTACATATGGAGAAATAAGCGAGAAAAATATAGGTCCGAAAAGTCGCTGAAGCGGGAATCGAACCCGCGTCTTTCACTTTCCGGGCGACTGCTCTTACCAACTAAGCTATTCAGACCCCTTCGATCCTATATTTTTCATTTGCCTTTTTAGTAGATGTTAGTAAATACCGCCGTGATTAGCCCAAGGCGTGAATAAACTCAGAAATAAATATTTTTATCGGCTCTCAATATAAATAATATAAGTATGCTGTCTTCTAAGCTGGGCAATAGAGCCAAGGAAACGAAACGAAAAATTAATTAAAACGGAACTGTATCTCAATTTGAGATCCCAAAGTTTCACATATAAATTAATTTCGAAACTTACATATGGAGAAATAAGCGAGAAAAATATAGGTCCGAAAAGTCGCTGAAGCGGGAATCGAACCCGCGTCTTTCACTTTCCGGGCGACTGCTCTTACCAACTAAGCTATTCAGACCCCTTCGATCCTATATTTTTCATTTGCCTTTTTAGTAGATGTTAGTAAATACCGCCGTGATTAGCCCAAGGCGTGAATAAACTCAGAAATAAATATTTTTATCGGCTCTCAATATAAATAATATAAGTATGCTGTCTTCTAAGCTGGGCAATAGAGCCAAGGAAACGAAACGAAAAATTAATTAAAACGGAACTGTATCTCAATTTGAGATCCCAAAGTTTCACATATAAATTAATTTCGAAACTTACATATGGAGAAATAAGCGAGAAAAATATAGGTCCGAAAAGTCGCTGAAGCGGGAATCGAACCCGCGTCTTTCACTTTCCGGGCGACTGCTCTTACCAACTAAGCTATTCAGACCCCTTCGATCCTATATTTTTCATTTGCCTTTTTAGTAGATGTTAGTAAATACCGCCGTGATTAGCCCAAGGCGTGAATAAACTCAGAAATAAATATTTTTATCGGCTCTCAATATAAATAATATAAGTATGCTGTCTTCTAAGCTGGGCAATAGAGCCAAGGAAACGAAACGAAAAATTAATTAAAACGGAACTGTATCTCAATTTGAGATCCCAAAGTTCCACATATAAATTAATTTCGAAACTTACATATGGAGAAATAAGCGAGAAAAATATAGGTCCGAAAAGTCGCTGAAGCGGGAATCGAACCCGCGTCTTTCACTTTCCGGGCGACCTCTTGGTAAGAGCAGTCGCCCGGAAAGTGAAAGACGCGGGTTCGATTCCCGCTTCAGCGACTTTTCGGACCTATATTTTTCTCGCTTATTTCTCCATATGTAAGTTTCGAAATTAATTTATATGTGGAACTTTGGGATCTCAAATTGAGATACAGTTCCGTTTTAATTAATTTTTCGTTTCGTTTCCTTGGCTCTATTGCCTAGCTTAGAAGACAGCATACATATTATTTATATTGAGAGCCGATAAAAATATTTATTTCTGAGTTTATTCACGCCTTGGGCTAATCACGGCGGTATTTACTAACATCTACTAAAAAGGCAAATGAAAAATATAGGATCGAAGGGGTCTGAATAGCTTAGTTGGTAAGAGCAGTCGCCCGGAAAGTGAAAGACGCGGGTTCGATTCCCGCTTCAGCGACTTTTCGGACCTATATTTTTCTCGCTTATTTCTCCATATGTAAGTTTCGAAATTAATTTATATGTGGAACTTTGGGATCTCAAATTGAGATACAGTTCCGTTTTAATTAATTTTTCGTTTCGTTTCCTTGGCTCTATTGCCCAGCTTAGAAGACAGCATACTTATATTATAAATATGTATGTATACATACATATTTATGTATATATTATGACAGATTTAAACAACGACATGGTATTCGCGAGCTCAGCGTTCAAGGAGAAAGTCTGTCTAGTGATAACGAAATTGCACAATTATTTTTTGAACAGTTTTCTGTGGAAATGAAAGAAGAAGGATACGACCCTGAAAATATATACAATGCGGACAAGAGTAGTTTGTTATGGAAAAATTTGCCAAGGAAAACTCTCGCAAGTCGTTCAGAGCAAAATAGGTATGTATTAGAAATTACATAGTTATGTATATATTTATGACCAGATTTAAACAAACGACATGGTTATTCGCGA